>NC_134689.1:355994540-356232040 GCF_050947455.1 Rhinoderma darwinii
TTGTGTAGAATGGATTCGTCCATCTCTAATTAAATGCCATTCAGTCAAAACTTCAATAAATCCATATTCACCACCCTTTTCACATACAGGGGATGGAAACTCTTTTTTATAAATATGTAAATGAGCCTTTATTAGACAAGTGGGTGTCAACACCAGCGATTCTCCTGAAGTGGAGCTACCTCACAGCCTCTGACGCTATCCTATCAGCATGAAGCTGCTGCACATAGTGTGAGAGACTGAGGCTGGAGGGAAGGAGGATCACTTCAAATAGCCTTATCTCTGGCTGTGGACCACTTAGAACAGCTGATGGCATATAAAGGAGGAGATACTTATCTGTCATATGGCACCAGGATTGTAGTTCTAGCTGTGAAACAACTAGAGGTATCACCAGTTGAAATCACAGTCGGGAATGGAAGCCTGCCGGGGCAGCCACCTAAGGTCATGTGATCCTTATTTTCTGTCTTCATGTCTTTTTATGTTCTGTAAAATGGCCATTTTGAGCGATTCTTGCTGGACGAATCCTGAAAGTTACGGATTCTTTTAAATTTGTGTCGCTTTGTGTAGAATGGATTCGTCCATCTCTAATTAAATGCCATTCAGTCAAAACTTCAATAAATCCATATTCACCACCCTTTTCACTTACAGGGGATGGAAACTCTTAACCATCTGTGAGTTATTGGACAGTAAAAAATAGTGGCATTTTGGACAGTCTCTGTGGTTTCTAGCGTAAAAAGAATACATTTGTGATTTATTTTTTGAAACTGAGAGTACTGGCTGGTACTGTTCTGGTGTTTTTTTTTTATTGACACTGATGTTAGAACTATCACACTCAAGTAAATATGTAGACTTGTTGATTAACCCCAAGGTCGCATTGGCCCACCACAGTACTAGCAGCTCATCTAGAGGGCTCAGCCTCTGACAAAATAATAAGCTCCAAATGCCCATCAGATGATAACCCCATTTGGAGCTGACTTTGGATAAAATCAATTGCCACTAGCGTCTATATCTTATGGGTTGATTTATAAGTAACCTATTCGACCTTATTGATATGTCCTCTGTGTACAATGATAACAACAGAGTTTATGATGATATTAAAAGTGGATGTGCACATGTTCTGTGTAGATGATGGGTGGGTCCTCAGAATTATTTCTTCCGATGGACACAAGTCTAACATTTCTTGACCCTGTTATTATAATTGTAACTATCATAATTTTACAATTTATATTAAATGCTACTTATGTGTTGAAAATAGTGATTTGTCTGTTATTGTTGGCTAAGTTTTCCAAAGAGAAAGGAAAAATGGGTTTGGAAAACCCGAGGAAGGGGTGGGAGGAAAAAATGTCAGGGTCTCCCATCCCAGGATGAAGGTGAATATGTGATTATATTAAGAGGATCTTTCAATGGTTTAGTAATGCCCTATCTCCTAGCTAATCTAATAGGCGCTGTCACACTGATAATACTAGTGAAAATTTATCCCAAAACGTTTATTATTTTAAAAGTTATGAGCTTTTTTCTAAATATGTAAATGAGCCTTTATTAGACAAGTGGGTGTCAACAGCAGCGATTCTCCTGAGGTGGAGCCACCTCACAGCCTCTGACACTGTCCTATCAGCATGAAGCTGCTGCACACAGTGTGAGAGACTGAGGCTGGAGGATCATTTCAAATAGCCATATCTCCGGCTGTGGACCACCTAGAATAGCTGATGGCATATAAAGGAGGAGTTCTAGCTGTGAAACAACTAGAGGTATCACCAGTTGAAATCACAGTCAGGAATGGAAGCTGTATACTATATGATCACACTGTGATTGGACAGCGTCATACAGAAAACATTACACCACCCAGAGTAAAAAGAAAGAGTAATCTCCCATTTGGCAAGTATAGCCAAATTAACATATTTGGAAAAATGCACATAACTTTGCAAACAATTGTTTTAATAAACGTTTTTAAAAAAAAATTATACTGAAGTTATCAGCGTCATTGCTCCATTTCTTTTTCTTTTACTAAAAGGTTCTTCCTCTTCCACGTGCCCTTCAGATGAGCAACAAATATCAAAACAAGTAGTTCTGCGAAAGAATATATTTAATTAATACCTAATTGTGTATTATATTATATATATACATAATGAACCATCAATATAGTGTTGTGTTATGGATGTATACTCAGGTATACTCGTCAGTTGACTGCCTGGTCCAAATTCAGTAGGTTCAGCTTTAGCGTGCGCACGGAAGAAAATATACTGACACCAAGGGTAGGGTCAAAGTAGATCTCATTTATTGTGCATTACACTCAAGCTTATATGCTGTCACAAAAAGGGGCTTTCCTTCTGACTTTAGGCTGTGCGTGGTACTCATACATTGGTTCTCTCTTTCTCTCTATGTATATATGGTTAGGGTGTATTCCCGGATGCAGGGGCCGTTGTAAAAGAGGAAGTGGAGTCACAAACATACTTATAATCCACAACAGTTCCCCCTTTGACTCCATTTCAATGCTATCCCTATGATCCAGCCCTAGTACCCTTCGTTCCATGTTTCACCAGTTAGGAGACAAGCCTATGCCTAGCGCATAGGTCCCTCTTAGTGGTCTTTGATAGAAGAGCTGGATACTCAGTAACCGTATGGAGGGGGTCTGCTTGTGGTAATCCATTGCTGTCGGTTGTATAAGTTCCTGACCATAGGACGCAGGCGGTTTTAGTGCATCCTCCTCTTCGATTTCGGAAAATTCAGCATACATGGTTGGGGAGACATCTTCGACCACCTTGGTTATGAGTTTCCTTGCACAAGGGATGACACAACACACACAATGAGTGAGAGTACAATTATTATACATACAAAAGCTATGACAGCTTGCACTAAGGCTGCCTTCCACCCTCCTATCCAAGCAAAAGCCTGATCCCATGTGTTGGTAATCCCTGAATTCCTTTTTAGTTCTACTGATAGATCCTCCAGTCCTTGGAGTGCCTTACTTATACTACCATCAGGGGCCCTTGGTCAAAGTCATTCGAGCAAGCAGATTTTTCCCATTTTTATGCTTTCTGTCTTGTGCCTGTTGTGGTTTGTATCCCCATTCTGTTCCAGTATTCCACCCCACATAAGCCTACTTCTCAAAATTTGATCCCTCTCCGTTTCCTGGGTGGTTATACAGATGTACTGGGTCCCCTGGTGCATGGTTGATTGCCACTGTGGGCTAGGGCATGGGACTATAATGCAATAGACACTTATAGGGCTTGAAGTGTTATACCAAAAGGTGATTACCCCTTGGTCCTTAGTAATCGCTCCCCATAACCCTCCTGTCCCTTAGTTCCACATATCATCCCCAGAAAGCAAAAAAAGGATATGATCATCATGGTTCTATTCCGGGGTCGAGGTCTTTTTGCAGTGAGATGCGTGGACCCAATTATCTCTTCCTTCAAGTTTCACCGATGTGGGGGTTGTGAGAAGGACTTGGAAGGGGCCGTCAAACCGGGGTTCAAGCGAACTTTTCCGATTGAACTTCTTTAGCAGGATCCAATCCCCTGGTTGTATCGGGTTCTCTCCTGTCAGAGAGTCAGGATCTGGAATGGAAGAAAAGACTTTGCCATGTATGTTAGTCAACCGTTTGGTTAGTTCAATTACATATCTGGACAACGTATCATATTGCATATTCAGCTGCTGGGGGAAATATAGTCCCAATCGGGGTACACTGCCAAAGAGTATTTGGTAGGGGCTTAACTTTTGAGGGCCCTTTGGTGTGTGTCTTACACTAAAGAGGGCTAGGGCTAAACTTTCTGGCCAAGGTTTCCCTGCTCCTTCAGCTGCTTTCAGCATTTTCTGTTTGAGCGTACCGTTAAGCCTTTCCACCTTTCCACTGCTCTGTGGATGATAGGGAGTATGAAAAGCTAATTCAGAGCCAAGGGCCTTCCATAGTTCCCTCGTAAGGTTGGCTGTGAAGGCTGGGCCTTGGTCACTCTCGATTGTCTCAGGCACGCCATATCTGCACACTATTTCACTCAACAGCTTTTTAGCAGTGGTTGTGGCTGACTGGTTTTTTACCGGGAACGCCTCTGGCCAACCCGAGAAGATGTCTATCACTACTAGGACATATTCATACAAGCCGGATCTTGGCATTTGTATGTGGTCTATTTGGATTCGCTGGAATGGGTACAGTGGCTTTGGAGTGCATTTCGCTGGAGGTTTCACCATTTTCCCAGGGTTGCACTTCCCACAGGTGATACATCCCTTTGTATATTGATTCGTCATGATAGAGAATCCTGGGGCAAACCAATACATTTGTACCAGGTTATTCATAGGGATTTTCGACAGGTGTGTTGGACCGTGCGCCCACTGGGCCATCATGGGGTATAATGCCCTTGGAAGACACGGTTTGTCATGCTTTGTATACAACCCGTTGTCCATTGTTGCCCCCTTTGTGATCCACTCCTCCTGTTCTGCTTTTGGAGCTTGCTTTTGCAGAGTGAGGATGAGCTTATTCATGGCTGCCTGGCTATGTAGTGGCGCTTTCTCCTGGTCATCTGGTTCGGAGAGACAGATGAGATCAGCGTAGCTGCTTCCCGAGATTTTTGTTCCTGAGGTTGCTGCACGTTTAGCGGCCATATCAGCCAGGTTATTCCCCCTTGCCTCCATTGTATCTGCTCTGGTATGTGCTTTGACCTTGACAATAGCCAGTTCCAGGGGCAAGAGAAGGGAGTCCATGAGCTGATGGATGGCTTGGTGATGCTTGATTGGATGTCCATTTGATGTGAGAAAGTCCCGTGCTTTCCAGATGGGTCCGAAATCGTGCGCAACACCATAAGCGTACCTAGAATCGGTGTAAATGGTAGCAGTTTTCCCAGATGCTATATTGCAGGCTGCAATTAGAGCTTGGAGCTCGGCTTCTTGAGCAGACATGTGTGGTGGAAGCTGAACTTCGAGGAGTACCTCAAGGGCAGTAGTAACTGCCATGCCAGTATGGAAGCGTCCACTTTCATCCGCAAATCGTGAGCCATCAACGAAAAGGGTCAAGTCAGGAGCTGCTAGAGGTTCATCGGTGACGGTTTACAACCCGGCGGCTTCTTGGCTGAGTACCGCTAGACAATCATGTGTAGGTTGGAGGAGAGATTGTTCTTCTTCTTCTTCAGAGATAGGTGAATCAGTAGGAAATGGGAGGAGAGTAGCTGGGTTGAGTACCATACATCTGGAGAGAGTCACGTTATCTGGGATGAGCAGAGAGCATTGGAGGCGAAGGTGACGTGCAGCAGACAAATGCTTTGGCTGAGTTTGTGTAAGTATTGCTGAAATATCATGTGGAGCAAGGATAGTCAGATCATGCGCCAGTACTATGTCCGAGGTTTTGTCTAGTAAGGCATGCACTGCAAATACGGCCCGTAGGCATGAAGGTGCTCCTCTGGCAACTGGGTCGAGGCGAGCTGAATAGTAGCCTATGGGTCTTTGTTTGCCACCATGTATTTGGGTGAGTACTCCAGTGGCATGACCAGTCTTTTCCATGACATAAAGGCGGAATGGCTTGGCATAGTTCGGGAGTCCCAATGCTGGGGAAGAGACCACTAATGACTTGAGTTCATAGAAAGCAGTCACTGCTTCTGGGGGTAATGAGAACGGGTCATTCTTCAGAGAGTCATACAGGGGTTGCATGAGGACAGAAGCATGTAATATCCAGGACCTGCAATAGGAGACAACACCTAGGAAGGCCTGCAATTGGGAGTGTGACGTGGGGATAGCAAGGTCACTGATGGCATTTTTCCTGTCCTCCGTCAGGTGTCTGGATTGATGTGAAATACAATGGCCTAGGAAGATAACTTTCTGCAGGCAGAACTGGAGTTTCTTCTTAGAGGCTCTGCACCCAGCAGTGTGCAGGAAGGTTAACAGGTTGATTGAGGAGTCTCGACAGGTAGGTAGGTCGGGGGCACACAGTAGAAGGTCATCCACATATTGCAGGAGGCACACCTGAAAGTTGGCTTGCTTCCATGGCTCCAGAACCGAGGTCATAGCTTTGGAGAACATTGACGGGCTGTTTTGGGCTCCTTGCGGCATCACGGTCCAAGTGTATTGGGAGCCATTGTGTGTGAACGCAAACAGGTATTGGCAGTCCTTGTGGAGTGGGACACTGAAGAAGGCATTTGCTAGGTCAATGACAGTGAAATAGCAGGCTGTGGGTGGTACCTGTGCAAGGAGGGTGTGTGGGTTTGGTACTATTGGGGTCTCGAGTACCGTTGCTTCATTTACTGCACGTAAGTCCTGTACCATGCGGTACTGTGGAGGTTGTCCCTTCTCCACCTTTTTCTTTACTGGAAAAAGGGGGGTGTTACATGAAGAGGTAGTGGGAATCAGGGCTCCTGCCGTGAGATACACTTTTAATTGGGTAGTAATAGCATCAGACTGTGCAATGGACAGAGGGTATTGAGGTTTTCTTGGTAAAGCAGCATGTGGTTTGAGTTGCACCGTGACAGGGGATACATGAAGGCGGCCAATGTCCTGTGGTCCGGTAGACCACAAGGCATTAGGAACGGCTGATAGATCTGTGTGATCCATGCTTGAAGCAGGGGTGTCTGGGAGTGAGAGCAGGCCAAAAATCTGGACAGTTTCTTCCTCTAGTAGGGGAGAGGAAAGGGAGACTGTCCCATCCTCATGGTAAGTGATTGTAGCTTCAATTTTCGACAGGAGATCTGAGCCTAAAAGATTCACCGGGCATGTGGGGGAAGCTACTAGCTGAGCTAACATGGGCCTGGATGGTTGAAGGGAGAGTTGCAGTGGTTTAGTGAGGTGGGATCTGCGTGATTGTCCGTCCACTCCAACGCATGCTACCGTGTTTTTGGAGATACAATTAGGGAAAGGGAGGTCGGACTGTCGGATAACACTTCTGGCAGCGCCGGTGTCCACTAGGAACTTCATAGGTGTTCCCTCAATGTCGATGTGTATACATGGGGTGGGGCCTGCCGGGGTAAGGTGTGGCAGGACCAGTGGAACCGGTTTGCCAGCAGCCTATGGTTGCGGGGCAGGTGGGTACCTGTCCCCTTGCGGGTCACGTGGTGGCCAATCTTGTTGGCGGTCACGTGGTGACCAAGTATTGTATGGCTGATTGCGGGGAGGTTGTGTTCTCATTGGGGGTCAGCCTGAGCGGCATTCCCGCTTGAGGTGACCCAATTTCCCACATCCATAGCACGTAGGACGCGGCCTGGACTGGGGAAAGTTGGGTGGGGCATTCCAGTCACCTGGCTGATAGGGTAACAGGGTGGTTTTGGGAGGTTTTGTGGCCAGGTTCTGCTCGATACCCCTTGCTACCTGGAACAAAGTTTCCCCTGCCATGCCTCGGTACTCGGGCCTAGTGCTTATGAGGCTTTTCCTTATGGGTTCCCTAAGCCCCTGGACAAAGGCATGCCCCCATAACTGGGCGTGAGTTTTGACTAGACGTGTGTCAAACCCTAAATCAGTGCAGAGCTGGTTAAGGCGGTAGTAAAACTTCTCAACTGACTCTGCCTTATCCTGCGTAACATCCTGTAGGGCAGTGGCTTGGTCAGCCAGCCGATCTGTGGCCCATTCCTTTAATTTTTCAAGGAAGCGGGGCCCTGAGGCATAGTTATCAATGTCATCAAGATGACCGGGTGTAACATGTGGCTCTATGACTGGCCAGAAAGAGTCTCCTGCCTTTATCTGAGTTAGACCGCACAGGTCCTTCCATGTGGCCGCATGTGTCTTTTGTATCTGGCACAAGCGTCTATAGAAAGGCATGGGTTGTTTTTCTGGATCAGGCAGACCATTTAATAGAGCCTGTGTTTCCTGCGGTTTCCAGGGGACGTATCTGGGACGTTGGTCAGTGCGTCGGCCCCTAAAATTGGAGGAAGTGACATCTGCATCCCTTGCTGAACTCGCAGGGTTGGGGGTGAGCACGGGTGGATTTGACCATGTTGGCGCCAGTTGTGGATTTTGTGTGGCCGCTTCTGCCTCATCCTGTCGCCTGTACCCACTTTGTTCACTATGTACGCTACCCGTCTCCTGTTCGTCATGGTCATGGTCGGAAACACCCAGGGGAAATGTGGCTTCACCCAAATCTACCAAGTCACGTGTGATGGCTGCATAGGGACTGGGAGGCAGCTTGGGTTTTGAGGTGGGTGGTTTGGATGAGGGCGTCTGGCTGGTCCCTCTATTCGGGTGGTACGGGGTATTGTCATGATTGAGTAATGGGTATGTCCCTGATGTGGTGTAAAGTCTAGGGGCCCCACAAAAGTAACAAGTCTCCCGGCAGTCGGGGTTCTGACATTTACATCTCCCACACGTCCAGCCCCGGGGATCCCAGTTGGTCCCGGTGTCGGGGTAGGGTGGAGGTCCGCTCACCAAGGGTGTGGTCGGTGATGCAGACGCCATTTTAGATTCTAAGGGTGCGGTCGGTGATGCAGGCTCCATTTTAGATTCTACTTCTGCTTCTTTGTCTTTCTGATCACATGCTGTATAACGATACTTTCCTTCCTCAGTAAACCTTTCCCTCCATTTTGCTTTATTCACTCCCTTAGCTGTCTTGTACCATGCTTCTGCGTGTTTTTGCAGTCCCTCATCTTGTAAAACTCCCTTCTTGGTGACTAATACCTGTTTCCACTCTGCTTCATCTAAACGGCCTCCACTATGAATTCCAGCCACTTTCATTAACTTCTTCTTTTTTGTCACATACTTTTTACCTTCCCTTTCTGCCACCATCTGTGCGGCTGTGTATTCTCCTGTCTCGGTGCTATTGCTGGACCCCATTGTGAAATTTATAGGGTCTTTCCTGCCTGAGTCACGCGCTTTTTAGCAGAGTTATTACACCTGACTACCGAATCCTTGAGCGTGTATTGTTTCCCCCCCCCCCCCTCAATGTGTTCCCATATATACCCTATGAGTGTTTCTGGGGTGGGATGTATGTGTATATTTAGCTGGAAAACTTAACTCTCAGTCTGACAATTTATTGCTTTATAACCAGTGTTTTCTGCGTGGAAATCCTTGTCCTCTATATCCACTAAACACCACCCCTCATTAGATATGGCCAAGGTAACCCCGTACAGACAATTAGGACAGGTCATTTATAGGAGTGCCATGAGTGGCCTCCCTTTTGTGATATTCTGGAGTATAACCCAACAAAGGAAAATAACAAAAAGAAGTATGCTAAGACAAATCCCTCAATACATCTGGGGGCCAATCCATTTGAAATTAGACAGGCAATAACAGTAATATTCATTTGGGCAATATTTTGGAAAAAAAGGTAATATTCTGGATTATCGGACTTTTGTCTAAAGCATATTCCGGATTATCGGAATTTTGTCTAAAATGTAATAAAAACTTATTTTCTGATTATAAGTTGGGTTATTGCAATAAGGCTTAGCTAATTAGTAACATTTTGACATTTTGCCGGACTATTGGAAGTTGTCTACTTTATGTGAATATCGACATATATCCTTCAAGGGCATACGCAACAGGGACTCTTACCGTTGTTAGACGTATGATCTATATTTGAATCAAAAGGCATACGCAACAGGGACTCTTACCGTTGTTAGACGTATGATCTCTATTTAAATTTTCAAATTCTATATCCGTGGTTGATAGCTAGTCAACACACCACTTCGGACACAATGGGGACTCAAACCTTCATTAGGTGTCGAAGATCAATACTAGATTATTAGGTCGATATTCATAAAAAAACAGCAAACATGTCCGTGTTCCCCAGAGCAGTCAAGTGGAGTTTGTTAGACCATATATGAGTTCTTGGAGCCAAGGCTTTTAATAGTGGTCTTGCGTCCTTAAGGACAGCGGTCCCACCGAAAACGTTGGGCGGCAATACGGGAAGAGTTTGTCAAGTAAGATAATATAATTTTCTTACCTTATGGAGCTGCAGTCTCCCCCTTCCCGATATTCCGGCCACTCGTTCCGGCTAGTGGGTCCGCTGCTCTGTCCGGATCTTTCGCCTAGGCCCCACGTTGGGCGCCAGCTGTTATGGATGTATACTCAGGTATACTCGTCAGTTGACTGCCTGGTCCAAATTCAGTAGGTTCAGCTTTAGCGTGCGCACGGAAGAAAATACACTGACACCAAGGGTAGGGTCAAAGTAGATCTCATTTATTGTGCATTACACTCAAGCTTATATGCTGTCACAAAAAGGGGCTTTCCTTCTGACTTTAGGCTGTGCGTGGTACTCATACATTGGTTCTCTCTTTCTCTCTATGTATATATGGTTAGGGTGTATTCCCGGATGCAGGGGCCGTTGTAAAAGAGGAAGTGGAGTCACAAACATACTTATAATCCACAACAGTTGTACAAATTTTAAAATCCATAAGAGTACATAATAAACTCAGTTCTTGAAATGTGTTTGCAATAGCAGTGTACATGTCGTAAATACATAGCATAAAAAAACATATTCCAACATTAAATAAAACATATATGCTTGATTACTATGTAATGAAACATTCAAAAACATGTGTTTAGATTAGGACATTAGGGCCACTCACCAATCAGGACTGTAGTATGTAACCCATAGTGGAACACTATCTTAGAACCATGCTCTTGTTAATTGCACGGTGTTCCTGTTAACTCAGTGCGCTATGCAACCACATGATACACAAGTTACTGCACAGGCACCAGAAGTGGTAAGTATCGTAGCTCCTATTTATGTATGAAAAACTGAACTTCATACTTTCAAAAAATAGGAAATTTTGGCTGTAAGGGAGAGGATAATCATCCTTATGTATATTATAACTGTTTATCCATAGAAAAAGAAGAAAATTAAGAAACAAAGGAGATACCATTCTGAGCTTGCATGCTCAGATTACATGTTCATTGCATATATTTACAACCAATTGTCCCACACGTGGACTCGGAATTCCCGATTCACCGTTATGTGACTCGTGGTATCTGTAGTCAGGACCCGTATGTTAACCTGTCACATTTTCATGTGTCAGGTCCACTTATACAGTATCCGATACAGCGTGTATCAGGACAGGGGGTCCGTTTATAAAGCAATTAAACTAGACTGTAGCTCATAACTTGCGTTAAACTGGCATTTAAGCCAATATTTTTCTTCTATTTTCTAAAGAACATACAGAATTAGAAAATAATTATGGATAATAAAAAGAGAATCCCTGACAGTCGAATTCAGGCATAATATACAGGAACTATATATTATATATAAACCACATTCACGTAGTATATAGAAATATCCATCCTTAGTAAGTGGTCCCGAGTTCCAGCTATTCTCTCTATAAACAGAAAAGAACAGTAAGTTAAAAATCTTCAAAGATAAATATTATAGTCACATGAATAATATATCATATGAAATAAATCTCTATTATCACTGAGCAGGACATTGCAAGAATCCCAAGCTGAGAATGAGGCAAAGCGCTATCTCTTAGTGACCATAGCCACATTAAATTCTACATTAAGACCTTTGGGTTTCAATGAATCCAACAAAAAAATCAATTTTAATTGACAATTGTGTAAAAGTGCATGGTTCATAATGTAAATGATACACATGCTATTTATATCACTGTTATCAATGTGGCACCATACTTAAAAAGGTCCTAAGTTTGGACAGAAATGTTGCATCCTGTTTTTTGTTTGAAATAAATCACCTTTATTTGCCATACTGGAATGCTGCAGGCTTTCTTTTTATATACATTTACAATCATTGGATCATGATTACCTGCCGGGCACCCATACCCATTTTGGAATTTATCTTTGAGTGCTGCTTTTTTCTATTACTATATTGGTGGATCCATTCAGCTGGCACCTATATTTCATCATGGAACACTTGTCTACTGTTAATCATGGAGGATATTGCAAGGATTTTGGGAGGAGTAGAGGGCGAAGTATCTTTCTTAAGTGTCCCTTCATTGTTGGATGTGAAACGCAGCATGGAAATGGAATTAAAAAGATTGGTGAATGTAGAGTTACATCTTCTGACCTTGGGTCAGTATTATCGGAATCAGATGGTCCCACGAGGGATGAGATCTTAACTTCGGCCCTCTATGCACATGAATCATGAGGAATTTAATCTTAAATATGAACAACTTTCAAATAGATATGCCTTAGAAGTTATCTTGCTTAATATGGACTTTCTGCATAGAGACTCCCTGACTTTAAAAACCAGGATACAAGAGCTTGAGAGGAGATTGAAAACACTAATGTCCATTGATGAATTTAAGGTATATATGGATAAACTACGGATTTCTATGATGAAATTAAAGACAGAAATAGAAGAAACCAAGAAACAAAAATGGTACAGACATCAGAGTGGTTACAGAATGAGACGGGTCTATTCATGGTTGAACATTCTGGAATCTACTTCAAATTTCCCAAAGAAAGATCGTAAGAAACAGAGCTTTGATAGAACACAGTATGTTGAGGATCAACTTCAAAGACAGAATCCACATATGGAGAATTTTTTTTAGAGATCAGCGAAACACATACCCCACTCAAGCAAGAACACTAGGAGAGGAGGTCGAAAATGACATAGAACAAGGAAGAACACGTTACCAAAAAAATTTGCGACAACAAATTATGAGGAATGCCTACAACAAAGGGAAAGTGTCCCAGAAATTGTGGTAAATATTTCCTCTACTACATTGACACCTCCACAATTACAAGTCCTCTCTAAAGGACTTTCTTTTTGTCCTAGTCAGAAAATGGATTGGTTTAACCTAGAGTTGGACCTGTTTGAATTTTTTAAAAGTGTTAAATTGAAAATATGGTTTGACACACATGGTTCTGACATCCACCCTAAGGTTACCACTAGAGAATTGAGTTTGAATAAGTTTGGATTGTATAATAAAAGCGAGTTTCAACCAAACATATTGGAACATCCAGTTGAAACGTTTATTGATGTAGTTAAAAACAATCTAGAACAGCTCCGTATTGAAAGTCAAAATAATACCTTAAAATTTCCTAATCTTACTGCTGTAGAAATGTTGGCTATTGATGAACTTGTCAATAACCACGACCTTACCATCAAACCTGTGGACAAGGGTGGAGCAGTCGTGGTTATGGACACAGGTACATATATGAGGGAAGCTTATAGACGGCTGAATAATACTGACGTATATAGAGCACTTACAAGTGACCGTAAATCAGATATAGAAAAAAAATATTGGATATAGTGAACCAAGCGTGTGAGGATGGGATTATTGACTTGTCTGTGAATAAATTTCTTATCATAGAATATCCCAACACTCCTTACCTATACTTATTGCCTAAAATACATAAAAGTCTTGTTGATCCTCCGGGTCGCCTGATCGTATCAGGCAGAGGTTCATTGTTCAGTAATATTAAACAATTTTTAGACAGAGCCTTGAGAGAGTTTGCTATTAACAACAAGTCGTACATTAGAGACACCTCAAACTTTATTTACAAACTAAAACAAATGACACCACCTCAGGGTCCCATACTGGTTTATTTTCATGTGGTGTCTCTTTATACGTCCATTAAGCATGAAAAGGGTATTGAGGCAGTTAAAAGAAAAGTATTAACATCAAAATATAATACAACAAGTTGTGAATTGTTCATTTCTCTATTGGAACTGGTTTTGACCTCTATTGTTTTTTTCATTTGACGATAAATTTTACATTCAACAGTGAGGAATGGCCATGGGTTCCAACATGGCGCCAACTTACGGAAATATTTTTGTGGATATGTTGGAGGAGATGTCGATCTATGTATCCCACCACTTCTCTTATGTACTGTGGTGGTGGCAATACATAGATGACATCTTCCTCATCTGGACTAATACGGAGGAATCGCCCTTGAGCTTTCATACATTTCTCAATAGTATCCTGACATACAATTTACAATTTCTCACTCGAATGTAGAGATCCAATTTTTGGATGTTCTGATATATGTTGAAGATTGGTTGTTTAGAACCAACCCGTTTACTAAACAGACTGACTGCAACACACTCCTTAGATACGAAATCTGTCACCCCCAAAAGAATGACTTGTTCATTACCATATAGTCAAATGCTTAGGGCAAAACATATTGTAGATGATAAAATGTATTTAGATCAGGCCCTGAATCAAATGTTGTGTAATTTTTCACAGAGGGGTAATCCCAGTAAACTATTACAGGCACAGAGAGATAGAAATAAACTAACATCTACAGGGTATGTGAATGATAAACCTCGAGAATCTAGAATTAGAAAATGTATACATTTTGTTTCTACTTATAACAACTATAGTGGGGAGGTGTCTAAAATTCTTAATAAACATTGGGCTTTTATTAAGAATAGTTATAAACAGATATAGGAATTTAAAGAAGCACCCCTTATGTCATATAGACGCCCACAAAACTTGCAAGATAAACTGGTGGGAACCCAGGTTAAAAAAAACTAAATATACACGACAACAGACAATATGTGGACCAAAATAACATGGCAGTTTTCCCTGCCTTCGATGTATTAATTGTAAACTTATGTCTCAGGGCAATGTATTTATGCATTGCACTTAAGCATAAGGAACATAAAATTAAACATTACTTGACTTGTGACTCTGACTGGGTTATTTACGTGTTGTGGTATCCCTGTTTTTTGCTTTACGTGGGAGAAACCACTTGCGACTTCAAGACTCATTTAAACAATCACAGGTAGTCTATACGCAAGAAAAAGCATGATTTACCAGTAGCTAAGCATTTTACTGATGCAGGACACACTGAGAGAGACCTGAAATTTATGTTATTGGATCACATCTCTGTCCCCCAAGGTGGGAATAGACATGCACTTTTACACAAATGTGAATTAAAATAGATTTTTTTTGTTGGATTCATTGAAACCCAAAGGTCTTAATGTAGAATTTAATGTGGCTATGGTCACTAAGAGATAGCGCTTTGCCTCATTCTCAGCTTGGGATTCTTGCAATGTCCTGCTCAGTGATAATAGAGATTTATTTCATATGATATATTATTCATGTGACTATAATATTTATCTTTGAAGATTTTTTCATTTACTGTTCTTTTCTGTTTATAGAGAGAATAGCTGGAACTCGGGACCACTTACTAAGGATGGATATTTCTATATACTACGTGAATGTGGTTTATATATAATATATAGTTCCTGTATATTATGGCTGAATTCGACTGTCAGGGATTCTCTTTTTATTATCTATAATTATTTTCTAATTCTGTATGTTCTTTAGAAAATAGAAGAAAAATATTGACTTAAATGCCAGTTTAACGCAAGTTATGAGCTACAGTCTAGTTTAATTGCTTTATAAACTGACCCCCTGTCCCGATACACGCTGTATTGGATACTGTAAAAGTGGACCTGACACATGAAAATGTGACAGGTTAACATACGGGTCCTGACTTCGGGTACCACAAGTCACGTAACGGTGAATCAGGAATCCACGTGTGGGACAATTGGTTGTAAATATATGCAACAAACATGTAATCTGTGCATGCAAGCTCAGAATGGTATCTCCTTTGTTTCTTAATTTTCTTATTTTTCTATGGATAAACAGTTATAACATACATAAGGGTGATTATCCTCTCCCTTACAGACGAATTTTCCTATTTTTTTCAGAAATAGGAGCTACGATACTTACCACTTCTGGTGCCTGTGCAGTAACTTGTGTATCATGTGGTTGCACAGCGCACTGAGTTAACAGGAACACCGTGCAATTAACAAGAGCATGATTCTAAGATAGTGTTCCACTTTGAGTTACATACTACAGTCCTGATTGGTGAGTGGCCCTAATGTCCTAATCTAAACACATGTTTTTGCATGTTTGATTACATAATAATCAAGCATATATATTTTTATTTAATGTTGGAATATGTTTTTTTACGCTATGTATTTATCACATGTACATTGCTATTGCAAACACATTTCATGAACTGAGTCTATTATGTATTCTTATGGATTTTAAAATTTGTACAACACTATATTGATGGTTCATTATGTAAATGATACACATGCTATTTATGTCACTGTTATCAATGTGGCACCATGCTAGAAAAAGGTCCTAGGGTTGGACAGAAACGTTGCATCCTGTTTGTTGTTTGAAATAAATCACCTTTATTTGTCATACCGGAGTGCTGCAAGATTTCTTTCTATATACATTTACAATTCTTGGATCACGTTTACCTGCCAGGCACCCATACCCATTTTGGAATTTATCTTCGAGTGTTGCTTTTTTTTTATTACTATATATATTCCATGTCAGATGCTACGTTTCAATCATATCACAGGACCTTTCTCAAGCAAAAAGGTCCTGTGATAGGATTGAAATGTAGCATCTGACATGGAATAAACCGCGATTTTCTACTTTTAAAATGATCTTCTGGAGTTCTGCGATTATTTTACGTTATATATCCAAAGGACGGTTTGGGATTATGGTCAACTTCGCATAGCACCATTTGCTTAAAGCTGTTTACAATTTTTGAAGTGCTGCTATCTTTATAGTGGTCAAATATCCATTTTTCTGATACAGAGCTGCAATTCACCTGTGTAGACATAGAATTAGACAATAAAAATACTGATCATAATAGCCACCACTGGTGGGAGCTCACGAGCTTACTGCATATGTTTTATTGCTGAGTTTAGTGGAAAAACAGTATGCAGTAAGCTTCCCTATGTCCTCCTAGAGGTGGACGCAGGCAGTCAGAATTTGATAATTTAGTTCTATGTCTATGCAGGTGATTTAAAGGAAGGTGATTTTTCAGAAAAACAGCTCTGACCCCGATTAAGATATAGTCTGAAATTATTTAGCACAGATTTTTGGACTTATTTAGATTAGAAAAAAGGTGTTCAATGGTGGACATTCCCTTTTAGAGAAGCACAAGACAAGAAGAAGAATTTATTTTAATGAGTGTCCCTTTTAGCCACTATACGTAATTATGAACCTGTTGCATAATACATGTTGAATACAATTACAGTATACGCATTGTTAATGAAGACATTAACTTCTGGCTTGTGAAACATATTGTATTCTCATGCACCAGTGCTTGTAGCAGACTGTGTAACATCTCCATGTGTGTTTGTACAAATTATTATACACAGGACCTAGGGACACGAATGCACATTGCTACAAATGAATACAATTCACAAATTAGCAGGAATTGTCCCAGTTTGTGTTCAATAATCCAAAATATTTAATTTAAAACCATTGAATTTCTAGATTACACTAAAAATAATTCTTAATGGTTAATTTTACATTTCAATTTGGGACTTAAAGACAGGGATATAGAATTATTGTTAATGTTGTTTGGTGCCTATCTACCAGTTTCTAGTTTTGGGCCTGTAGTTCAGATATATTTCTTAAGAAAGTTTTAAAAAAACTAAAGGGCTATTCTCATTTCAGACATCCATGGCATATCCTGTGGATATGCTATCAATGTCTGACAGGTGCGGGTCCCATCTCAGGGACCAGAACCTAACTGGAGAAGAGGGGTACCCCGACCCCATCCTGAGGTGGCTGCTGCATCCAGGCAGTGAATAGATTGAGAGGTGACCGTGCATGTGCACGGCTGTGTTCATTCACCTCTATGGGTGTTACGGAAACAGCCAAGCTAGCGTGTGTACCTCTATTCTCCAGAGAGATGTGGGTCCCAGATCTTGGACCCGCAACTATCAGACATTTATGGCACATCCTGTAAATATGCCATAAATGTTGGATAAAGCACTTTTTAGACAAAAATACATCCTAGGGTGGTTCCATGCTGCCAACCAGGGGCATCAATCATGAAAGCAGAAATGCACATGTCACACCAATTTTTTTCAAATGTAAGAAAACCAGCCATGTCCCACTTTTTAGTGCCTTGTCTCTACCACAGAAACCAAACCTTTTTTTATTCAACTTTGATTGCTTAGACTTAGTGGTGCCCCAGAATTGTTCCAAAATGTAGTACTCACAAATAAGTAGTGCCACCGTCCAGATATTTCCACAATGCAGTAGTATAGGCGAGATAGTAGTGCTAGCAGGGGCGAAGCTAGAGGCTCATGGGCCCCGATGCAAAAATTCTTACTGGGCCCCCCCCCACCCAAACTTCTCATGGCCGACGGTCCGCTTTCAGCTGCATCGCTGGGTCTCCTAAGTGACCCAACAATGCAGCACTAGCAGCCGGGGCGTCACTAAGGCTGGGTTCACACACACTATTTACGGACGTAATTCGGGCGTTTTAGCATTGAATTACGTCCGAAAATGCGGCTCAAATGCGTCGGAAAACATCTGCCCATTCATTTGAATGGGTCTTACGATGTTCTGTGCCGATGGTCATTTTTTTTTACGCGCCGCTGTCAAAAGGCGGCGCGTAAAAAAGTGCCTGTCACTTCTTCAGACGTAAATGGAGCCGTTTTCCATGGACTCCATGGAAAACCAGCTTCAATTACTTCCGTAATGGACGCAGCAAAAGACGCCTGCACATGCCATTACGGCTGAAATTACGGTGCTGTTTTCTCCTGAAAACAGCACCGTAATTTCAGCCGTAACAGACGCTGCCGTGTGAACATACCCTCAGGGCTTAAAATGTCCGGGAAATAGCCCCAATACATATGTGTCCGCCCCCCAAAAAAGTGTGTATATGAGACAGCATAGCATATCTATAGCACTACGACCCTAGAAACTATGGATAGGATTAGATACAGTGGCTCAGCAGACAGTATCACACATGATAGGATTAGATGCAGTGGCTCAGAAGGCAGTATCACACATGATAGGATTAGATACACAGCTCAGCAGACAGTATCACACATGATAGGATTAGATACAGTGGCCCAGCAGACAGTATCACACATGATAGGATTAGATACAGTGGCTCAGCAGACAGTACCACACATGATAGGATTAGATACAGTGGCTCAGCAGACAGTACCACACATGATAGGATTAGATTCAGTGGCTCAGCAGACAGTATCACACATGATAGGATTAGATACAGTGGCTCAGCAGACAGTACCACACATGATAGGATTAGATACAGTGGCTCAGCAGACAGTATCACACATGATAGGATTAGATACAGTGGCTCAGCAGACAGTATCACACATGATCGGATTAGATATAGGGCCCAGCAGACAGTATCATACATGATTGGATTAGATACACAGCTCAGGAGACTGTATCACACATGATAGGATTAGATACAGGACTCAGCTCGCTGACATTGCGGCTCCAGCGCTGGACCCAGGATAGGTAAGAATAATAATTTAGCTTCTTTATGTGTTACTGATTATTTTTGTGTGTTTGTGTTTTTTACAGGTTCGGTTGTTGGACTTCGGATACGAGGACTTCAATGACGGCGTTTTTTTTATGCTCAATAAAATGGTTAATGAGGGTTGTGTTTTTTTATTTCAATAAAATATTTTTTCTATGTGCTTGTATCTTTTTAAACTTTATTATCACCGCCTTAGTAATGGCCGCTGGCTGATTGACAACCTCCATTACTAAGGCGGGGCTTAATGTTAGCCGGTGCAGAGGCTACACTAACCCCCATTATTACCCCGGTACCCACCGCCACCAGGGGTACTGGGAAGAGCCAGGTACAAACCAGTACCCGACCATCTGTAGTGACAGTCAGGCACCAGGGTGGCCGCAGGCTGGTAGTATTAGGCTGGGGAAGGCCAAAACCAGTGGCCCTTCCCACCCTTGTAATGCTGCCTGCTGCTGCTGTGTTGTATCTGGCTGGTTATGAAAATTGGGGGGGACCCTACATCGTTCTTTCCAATTATTTTATTATTTTTTTAAATGACGTGGGGTCCCCCCCATTTTCATAACCAGCCAGATACAATAAAGCAGCAGGCAGCATTACCAGGATGGGAAGGGCCACTGTTTTTGGTCTTTCCCCTCCTGATAATACCAGCCTGCGGCCACCCCAGTGGCCGACCATCACTACAGATGGTCAGGTACTGGATCGTACCCGGCTCTTCCCAGCACCCCTGGTGGCGGTGGGTACCGGGGTAATAAAGGGGGTTAGTGTTAGCCTCTGCATCCGCTAACACTAAGCCCCGCCTTAGCAATGGATGCTGTCAATCAGCCGGCGGCCATTACTAAGGCGGTAGTAATATAGTTTAAAAAAAAACACAAAGACATAGAAAAAATATTTTATTGAAATAAAAAAAAAACCCACACAGCCCTCATTAACCATTTTATTAATAAAAAAAAAGCTGTCATCGAAGTAGTCCTGGAATCTGCCGTAGTCCAACGACCGAACCTGTAAGAAAACACACAAAAAATGATTAGTAACACGTGTGTTAGGGTATGTGCACACACACTAATTACGTCCGTAATGGACGGACGTATTTCGGCTGCAAGTACCGGACCGAACACAGTGCAGGGAGCCGGGCTCCTAGCATCATACTTATGTACGATGCTAGGAGTCCCTGCCTCGCTGTCGGACAACTGTCCCGTACTGAAAACATGTTTACAGTATGGGACAGTTGTCCTGCAGCGAGGCAGGGACTCCTAGCATCGTACATAACTATAATGCTAGGAGCCCGGCTCCCTGCACTGTGTTCGGTCCGGGACTTGCAGCCGAAATACGTCCGTCAATTACGGACGTAATTAGTGTGTGTGCACATACCCTAAGGCTTAGATACAGGGCCCATGTGTGATACTGTCTGTGGGACCCTGTATCTAAGCCTACCACAAGGTAGGCTTAGATACAGGGTTCAGCAGACAGTAATCTTATACAGTATAAGATTACTGTGTGCTGGGGCCCTGTATCTAAACCTACAGTGTGGTAGGCTTAGATACAGGGCCCAGCAGACAGGATCACGCATGGGCCATGTATCTAAGCCTACCATGTGATTGGCTTAGATACAGGGCCCAGCAGACAGGATCACACAATCTGTGATCCTGTCTCATGGGCCCCCTAAGCCTGCTACATCGTAGGCTTAGGGGTTGTGCAGTCCCTAAACATTGATGGCCTATCCACAGTATAGGCCATCAATAGCTGATGTGTCGCCCGGGACCCGCAAATCAGCTGTTTTGAAGGGGCCGCAGCACTCGTACGACAGCTGCTTCCCCTTCATTTCACTACTCGCACACGCTGTGAATCGCCGACACGGATTCACAGTGTGACCGGAATGAAGTGACAGGAATGAAGGGGAGCAGCTCTCGTACGAGTGCTGCGGCCCCTTCAAAACAGCTGATTGGCGGGTCCCGGGAGTCAGACCCCGCCAGTCAGGGATAACCTTACCTTCCTCTTCGGCCGCGGCGGGAGTTCTGTAGTCTCGATGCTGTGCGCGGCGGCATAGCGCTGTGACGTCATGCGCTGCGCACAGCGCTTGACGTCAGGACCTCCGCTGCGATCCGGAACCAGGAAGGTAAGTAAAGTATGTTACTATAGTAACAGGGGCCCGCGGCCCGAGTTACTATAGTAACTTTTTATTGATGTGGTGCGGGGGGCCATGGGCCCCCCTGGCTTCGGGGCCCGGTCGCAATTGCGACCGCTGCGACCCCTATAGCTACGCCAGTGAGTGCTAGAACTAATAAGATTTAAATGGAACTGCCCATACCAGGGGCGTGATCTGCCGCAGTAGCAGCCATAGCAGCTGCAATGGGGACCATCGTGTCAGGACAGCCCAGATGGCCTGGCACACTGTCCTGACGCTACCCAGGGTCCTGACATTGTGTGCAGCAGTGGCATAGCTGGGGGGGTCGCTGAGTGCAGGTGGAGTTGGGTAGTAGCTCTGAAAGTCACTCTCGGTCCCATAAAAAATTATGGAGAATGTGCAGCATTACTTACATTGTATGCAGCACATCCTCCGTAGTCCTGAGCATTCCTGAAACTATCTCCTCTCCTCTCTGCTTTGTGTAGCAATAGCCGGAGCTTCCTCCAGCTGACGGGTCAGGTCGAAGAAGGAGCGGGATGATTACAGGTTTCGACACAGCAGTTGGCAGAGATAAACAGCACTTCCAGATAAGACGAAACTTGCCGTTCTGTCTGTGCTGTGTCCCTGTCCTCCGTGATGTCTGCAGCTGATTATCAACTGCTTTCTTATCTATAGTATTCTCCTGACCCTCAAAAACCGTCCAGAAAAAAACAAAACGCCTCATCTCCCATTGAAATCAATTGAGGGAGATTTGAGGCATTTTTTGGTACTGATTTCAATGCAGGTTCCGCATTAAAATCAGTTCTTGAAAACTTTGTATGAACTGGGCCTCAAGCAGGGTTTATACAGTATATAGTAGATTTATTTTTGTTAATGTTATATATATATATATATATATATATATTTGTATACTTTTACATATGCTATAACATATGTACACTTTTACATATGTTTAATGTACTGTATGTACAGTATATAATGCATACAGTATATGTATGTATTTTATTTGTGTAGCTGTTGTATATATTATGTATGTATATAATATATATTCCACAGCCCAGAAAAGATCACACAGTACCTCCAATTATGCTATGTTGCTGTAATTCTTGCCTCCTGACAAAAATTTGTCATTTAGGTAAATCTGTCATTCATGTTGCAACCATATGATGGTCAAAGCCTCTCCAGCATATTGTAGGTGAGCCTTGGAGCTTCATACGTTTGCCTTGTCAACAGTACTACCCAATCTGCCAGGTAATCTCTCGTTGTCAGGTATAAACTTCTAGTAAGGGAGAAGAAGACCAACAACA
The DNA here is from genome assembly GCF_050947455.1 of Rhinoderma darwinii. NCBI lineage: Eukaryota > Metazoa > Chordata > Amphibia > Anura > Rhinodermatidae > Rhinoderma > Rhinoderma darwinii. Next base: position 356,017,116 of record NC_134689.1, read on the forward strand.
TTTGAGGTTGCCTAGTGACCACCAATATGCCTTTTCACGGCGGTCACTAAGGGGCCCTAGGCTAGGCCATCGCCTTTTCACGATGGCCCAGTCTAAGCCCTGCACGGATGTCTCGTGCAGGCTGGGGCCAGGGCGCGGCTGTCTAATGACAGCTGGGCTCCTGCTCCAACGACCACAATTGAAGTTTACGTTGATCTCGGCTGTTTAACCTGTTAAATGCCGTGGTCAATAGCGACTGCGCCATTTAACTTGTTCACAGAGGGAGGGAGCTTCCTCTCTCACCCATCGGCGGCCCGCAAATGCAATTGCGGGCCTCCGATGGGGTGCCATGGCAGTGTAGTCCCCTAGTGGGACTAAAAAAATAAGTAAGTAATGTGAAATAAAGATTATTAATAAAAATGACAGTGAAAAAATAAATAAAACCCTTTTTTTCCATAAAAAGTGGTTTTATTTAGTGAAAGTGTAAAAAATTTATAAAACTACACATAGATGGTATCGCCGCGACCGTATTGACTCAAACAATAAAGTTAATATGTAATTTAAACCGCAAAGTGAACGCCGTAAAAAAAACCACAAAACTATGGCGAAATCACCATTTTTTCCATTGCCCCCCAAAATGTCCCATGTACCCCAAAACAGTACCAAACAAAACAAAGTCTCATCCCGCAAAAAAAAAATAAAAAAAATTACTACATTGATGGAAAAATAAAAAAATTACGGCTCTTGGAAAGCGACGATGCAAAAAGAAATAATTTTAGTTTAAAAGTGTTTTTATTGTGCAAAAGTCGTAAAACATAAAAAACCTCTACATATGTGGTATCGCCGTAATCGTACCGACCCATAGAATAAAGGGTTATTTACGCTGCACAGTGAACGGCGTCAATTTAAAACGCATAGAACTATGGTGGAATTTCAGGGTTTTTTTCTATTCCCTGAAAAAAGTTAATAAAAGTTACTCAAAAAATGATATGTACCCCAAAATGGTGCAATTAAAAAAATTACAACTAATCCCGCAAAAACAAGTCCTCATACAGCTATGTCGACAGAAAAATAAAAAAGTTATAGCTCTTTGAATGCGACTATAGAAAAACGAAAAAAAAATTGCTTTGTCATTAGGGCCTAAAATAGGCTGGTCACTAAGGGGTTAAATGATTAATGCCTCATGCACTCAACGATGTGCTATCAGCAAGTAATATACATGCATTTTCTATTGGTATTACAACTTTGTCTCATTCAATTGAATGGTAAGCAGCAATACCAAGCACAGCAGCTACTAAAAGTATAGTGCAGTACGAAACAATCTGAACAATAAAGAGGCAGTAGCGCCACTGACCCTTTAAACATCTGATCGACTGGGGTTCCGAGAGTTAGACCCCCACAGATCTAATATTGATGGCCTGTCCTAAAAAATGCCTTCAATTTTAAAACCCCTTTAACTGTTTGTTACGTTTTTGTTTTTTTTTGTCACATTAGTTTTTATTAATGTAGATAAATAGTACGATTTAAGCAATAAACATAGCTCATGTAAGAGCTTAGATACAATAAAACAAAACAATATAAAACATTTCAATGGTATCATCAGTATTACAAAGTGATATGATATAAAGAAATCTAGAAGTCAATGTCTGAGAAATCCTCAATCCTCCAGCTGAAAGGGAGTATACATGAAAAAAAAGTGGTCATAATGAATTACGGTGCCGTATTAACCAGAAGTCCACACATCCCAGGTATTATCGAACACCCTTTTTTGGTTAAAGAGGAAGCAATCATGGACTCAAACCAGCAATTATTATTTATTTCTTGTATAATTGCTGACAAGAAACGGACGAAAAATTGGAAGCAGAACGGCTCCAAACATCTGCCCATTGATTTCAATTTGATAAACGGCGGTCTGTTCCAACGGGCCGTTTTTTTATGCGGCCATTTTGAAAAATGGCTGTGTAAAAAAACGCCTGCGAAAAAGAAGTGCATGTCACTTCTTGAGCCGTTTTTGGAGCCAATTTTCATTGACACTATAGAAAAACAGCTCCAAAAACGGCAGAGAAAACGCAGTGAAAAACGCAAGTGGCTTAAAAACGTCTGAAAATCAGGAGCTGTTTTCTCTTGAAAACAGCTCCGTATTTTCAGACGTTTTTTAGTAAGCGTGTGCACATACCCTTATAGTATGTAAAACAACTTTTCTATGTGAATGTTCAAATTTATCAGCATCGATAGCTAAAAGAGTTAATGGGGCATCCAAGATAATCGGGTGACCACATATAGATGAGAGAAATCCGCCTATTTTCCTCCATAACGCTAGAACAGGGGGGGGGGGGGCAATCACACCATATGTACTTCATTGTGCTCGTATCATTACATCTCCAGCATTTATTGGAAACTTTATAATACCTAAAGAGTTTGGAAGGTGTAAGGTACCATCTATATAAAAGTTTTCTGGCGGTTTCAATGTGATTAGTACAACTGGAAATCGAGGAAATAGCAAACAAGCTAAATTCCACTGCATTTTGGAAACGGTGGTATCGAGATCTCGTTCCCATTTCTGTTTATATGTATGCAGATCATTTGGATAGGAGCTTAATATCAGTTTATAACAATGGCAGATGTTACCTTTAGAGATGGAATTGACGATAACCATTTACAAAGGGGTGAGTCTGCAGAGGAAAGAGGTAGGGATAAAGATAAGACTGCATGCCTGATTTGCAAGTATTTGTTAAAGTCATGCTTGTGTATTGTGTACAATTGTGCTAAATTTTCAAAAGATAAGAATAATTTGTCTTTCCATAAATCAGGCAGCGTATGGAGTCCATTAGACATCCAGAAGGATATATCAAGGTCAGGTATAAGAGCAATAAATATTGCAACACTAGATTTTTTATAATCTCTAGAAATCAGACTATTCTTAGAAACGACACCATGGTGTTTATAATTATGTAAGTCCTCCTCAACTTTTTTGTGTAAAGGTAGGTAATTTCGGGTAAAAATATTCAATACTAGGAACGTTAAATTAATACCTAGGTATGCTTGACCCATATAAATGAAAACAGCTTTTTAAGACGTTGGATAGTCTTCAATGAAAGACCCATATTAAGAATTTGAGATTTTGATGTATTTATTTTATAATAGAATACATTACTGAAATCTGAAAGGATATTGTTTATTTCAGGAAGAGATATTAAAGGAGGAGAGCATATTATTATTACATCGTCCGTGAACAGACCTTTGCGGCGTTCGTAGATACCTATGGAAATGCCAGTAATCAAACGAGAAGTTCTAATTTTCTCAGCTAAAGGTTCCGTTAGAAGAGCGACAATTAAAGGGGAAAGAGGACAGCCCTGCCTGGTTCCATTTGTGATGTCGAAACGTGAAGATAAAAAAAACAGCCGTATATACTGACGCAGATGGACCAGAGTAGAGAGCTAAGATAGCCCAACTAAGCGGGCCTACCATACCTATTTTCTCCAGTACCAATTTTAAGTAACACCAGTGGATCCTGTCAAAGGCCTTCTCTGAATCGAGTGATAGGAGCAGAGAAGGAATTGTATGTAGATCAGCGAAGTGGAGAAGATTAATGAGTCTCCTGGTTCCATCAACCGTTTGCCTCTTTTTAATAAAGCCGACTTGGTCATTTTTAATCAAAAAATGTCAACTAGCCTATTAGCAATGACCTAAGAATATATTTTCAGATCACGGAAAACAACCAGATTCAATTGCTTGGTTGAACACCGATACTAGATGAGGAGATATGATATAAATTTTGAAAATATTAATTCGTAAGACCGTCCGGTCCAGGCGACTTATTCATTTTAAGTTCAAATTTTTTTTCCCATAAGGGTTAAGAATATAGGGAATTTTAAATTTCAAAGTTTTGTTTTTAAATTTGTTAGCTAGCATTTTCCCAGCTTTATTACCTTGCCAATAGTAAAGCATTTTGTTTCTTATCAAAATATATTCACATTTATAATATAACAATTGATGAAGCTGGGTTCTCAATTTTTTTAATTCTAGAGTTAGATCTCTGATACTTTGGCCTTATTAAGGTCCTCTAATTTCTCAATTTTGGATAATCAATTCTTGTGTTTTGCCCAGTGTAAATTTAGGTATCTTCAGGGACATTGAGATAAAAAAAATCATTCAAAGCCTTGCCTATCTGGGCATTATATTCCTAATTATTTACTAGGGCATTGTTTATCTGCCATGGAGAAGTAGGGACATTATTAAATTGCTCATCAATAGATGCAGAAACCGGAGCATGGTCTGACAAGTTATGGTTCCTATGGAGGGATTAATTAATTAATTGAAGAAACAATCATAAAATCGATCCTAGAATAGCTTCTATGAGGATGGGATAAGAACGTATAGTCCTTCTCGGAGGCACTAAATGTTCTCCACGTATCATAAAGATTTTCCCTATAAATAATGTTATAAATATCCGTGTTCTTTTCATTTGGTTTGTAGTGACTTTTATCCAACTGAGGGTTTAATACTTTGTTGAAATCTCCACAAATGGCAAGAGCACCATACTTGCATTTATCAAGACGCTTAATTAACTCTTTGAGAAATCTACCTTGGTGTTTATAATGAAACTGGGGTAAATTTGTCATTATTAATAATGCATTGTAAGATTATAAATCTATCCCATTTGTCATAAATAACTTGAATTAGTTGAAATGCCAGTGATCGTTTACTAGCGACCAAATCACCTTTCTTTTTATGTGTGTTTGGAGTGCAAAAAATATGGGGAAATTGTGTATTTTTAATCATGTGGGAGTCTTTTTCCAAAAGTCGTGTCTCCTGTGCGCATAAAATATCACAGTGGAGCATTTTACATTCTTTCGTTTGAAAGGGCTGTTGAGGCCCTTTACATTCAAAGATGAAATTTTAAAGACCATGGTAAATCCAAAAACAGGATATTACAACCAAAGAAAAAAGGGTGACCAAAATATCTTCCCATATTACATTCCTATATGACAATGACCTGTTAGCTGTAGAAATCTCACATAACAAAAAGCAATAGAGATTCTTCTTCTTGCAGTACATTAGTGATACTGTATAACAAGTAAACCTGAGAACAAATACAAAAATATGTTCAAAGTGAACATGCCAAGACCTTGTAAGGGTAATTGGCAGTATAGGAGGGCGGTAGAACATTGCAAGGCAAAATCTTTACAATAGTGCCTACCTAGCCTACTGAGTAAACTAAAGGCTGAAGAAACGAAGGGGAACAATTATGACATTATTATTTAAGTCATGAGGTAACGATCAAGAGCATAGTATTGAGGTAAAGAGCAGAATAAGTACAGGAGTTAAACCCAAAACATTCAACCAGGTTGAGAGGATGATTGCTTTGGTGATCCAACCTGACTGAAAGTCATTTTTTTAGCAAAATCGAAGCCTCTTTATGTGTGTTGAGAACATGTGTCGTGCCATTTCTGGAGAATATAAGCTTAACTGGATAACCCCATTTGTAGGGTATGTCCTGGTCATGCAGTTATTTGGTGAATGGTGCAAATTGTCTTCTGCGGTTAAGAGTTGTTGACGATAAGTCAGCATACATTGAGATACATGCAAAACGTTCAGGAGTATTAGTGGACTTTGTCGCCGATCCTAAAATGGCCTCCTTCGTTTGATAGAAATGAATTCTTGCCAGCACATCTCTCAGTGTGGCTTGTGGAAGTTGCTTGGGTTTGGGTAGTCTATGCACTCTATCAATACTCAAATCTCTTTGATCTGCTTCTGGAAGAAGCGCAGAAAAATAATCAATCAAGAATTCTCTGAGTTGTGCAGGCAGGATGGATTCAGGAATACCGCAAAAACAAATATTATTTCTGCGCGAGCGGTCTTCTGAATCTGCTAACTTTAATTTTACCACCATCATATCTTTATCTGTCTCATTTTGTGCATCCACTAATGTGTTATAAGCAGAAGTGAACTCATCCATTTTGTCCTCAAGATGCGCTGTACGTTCACCTATATCTTTAATGTGTTTAGACAATGAGGTAAAAGCTGTTTGAAAATCCTTTTGCAGAGAGGATCTCAGCTCTGACATTAAGCTCCTCATATTAGTCATAGTAATGGCTGTCCCCTCTGGAGGGCTGCACTCTATTGAGCCACACATCCTAGATAGTACGGGTGGGGAAGAAACTGACCTGTAGTCCGTTTCAAACAGCATAGCTGGGGTGCCTGTGGATCCATCTAAGCCAGAGGATGTGCCTTCTTTGCGGTGAGATGAGAGGGAAGGGTTGGGAGTAGTGAGCTCCGTCGTCTCTGCATGCAGAGGATGGTTGGCTCCATTTTGTGAGCCTCCTGCCGCTGGGTAATAGGAGGTAAGTTTGACTGGTCCGGTCGCCTTGGGTTTTATCTTACACATTTGTACGTTCCTAGGAACTCGACTGTGGTTCCCAGGTGAGAGTTTACAGATTTGTCGGCAGTTAATATGTGTGAGCCTTTGTAGCTAAGACTAGGAGCGGAGCTTGGGTTTATGCGACTCCTCTCTTCGGCATTAGGCCATGCCCCGTTAATTTTTTATAAATCTGTAAGGTGATCTAGTTGTATTTCTTTTTACGCAATTAAGCAGAAGAGTACCTATTACCACATTCACGCGTTCTATTTTATTTATATAAAAAATGTTATCCCCTGTAAAAATAAATCATTTTCTAAAATTTACTAATTCCAAAAATGCTAAAAAAAATAATATAAAAATAAAAAATACATAAATAAAACAAATAGAGTGAATGTGGTACTCATTGACTTTCACGTGGAGCTGGTGACTGTTCTTGCCTAATGGAGGGTCCATTAAAAATCTTACTATGAGGCCCAGTCCTTTCTATTTACGCCACTGGCCTAAATATTTGTGCCCACCGCACAGAACTACACAGAAAATAGTGCTGCCTCATAGCAACAACAGAAGTTATTGGTACAATTGTTTCCATGGGGTTGTGGCATCAGGAGCCACACAAAAGAGTTTTCTGAGCTGCATGGGACTCTCTATCCACACTGTACTTCTGACAAAGGTTGCGAAATGCATGATTAGGGTGCTCCGCAGGTTGATTTCTCCAATCACCAATCATGTCCACAGCAGGTACTCTTTTCATATAACACTTTGCTAAGTTTAACTGTGTCAGGGTGGATACCCGGCTTAGGCTAAATTCTAGTATAGAACTGTGACTTTCTTATAAATACCTCTGCATTTATATATCCTGTTGACCTCTATAGAGATGGGTTATAATATTTTCAGTGAGACTTTTACCATTCCATACTGATCAATTATTTATTATGGTTGATATGTGGTGTCTAAGGCCCCATGCACACGACCGTAAAAACCGTCCGTAATTGCGGGCCGCAATTACGATCCACAATTATGAACCCATTCACTTCTATCCACAGACACCTTCCCCTTTATTTACGGGAAGGTGTCCGGCCCTAGAAGTGTACTGCAAAAGATAGGGCATGCCTTATCTTTTGCTTTTTACGGGCTGTGCTCCCATACTTTTAAGGGAGCACGGGCCGAAAATGCGGGCGGCCGTCCACTGCAGGCCGTGCCTGCAATCGCGGACCGTTATTACGGGCATCGCCGTGTGAAGGGGGCCTGTCTCATGGTTGTTTTTGTAATTTTATTATGTTTATTTTGGAACAAATTGGGAATAAATGATCTACCTGTTTATAGATATGAATAAAGATAAATATATATTTTTTTCAAGTGAAGGGCATTTGTGCATTTTGGGTTATTATTTGAAGCCTGGATATTAGGGCTTTTTGTTATTATTATATTATACTGATGATTGACATGATTTATATTTTTATGCTGTTCGGAATATATATATATATATATATATATATATATATACAGATGTAGCCATCTTTATCGTGACTTTTATTACATTAAATACACAGTGTCTAGAAACTTTCATTTGACCTTTTCAATTACTTTTCAATGGCTTTTGTTGTGTGATATCACACTGCAGCAAGTTATCAGAGCCAAGATAAACTTGGCTACATCTGTAGTTAAATATATGGTGACCCTTGGTCTGGTTCATTGTAAAGACCCAATAACTGACATTTATATATCATTACAATGACTGGGTAAATACAGGGGACACTTATAGAAAGCTGGAGAGATGAACTCCAATTTCTTTCAATGGATTCGATTTTATATTGTGGATACTGTCTAAATCAGTAATGCCCAACTTAAAAATTCCCAACCCTTCCGATAGATAGAACTGCTATTTGACTTGTTGACCTCATTAGAATGTCTTTGCAGTGTGGTGATCATATGCCTCATGTGCATCCCAGTACCTAAGGGAAAGCAGCATCATGGGTACATTGCCTTACCCATGTTAGTGATCAGGCAGTGAAGTCATACATTCATAGTAAGAATATTCCTAGAAAGCCATCTTTTATAGCTTGTTGCCAGGTGTCAGTCAGGCGTCTCTTGAATTACATCATTAAAATGAGTCAGGATATTTCAAATCAGATGGGACTGTGTCTCTACAAAATACTGAGCTGGCTTTGCCGTAGGTCACGAGAACAGAACTTTAATAAGTGCGGAGTCCCAGCACACCGAACAGAAGAGACAACAGAGGCCATTTGAAAGGGAAAGAAATAAATGATTCTTAGTTTGTGCTTGGGAAAATTTTGAAAGCAAAATAAAATCAGCTGTCTCTATGTTTTGAAGAGGAAAAAAATCTTTCTGGATGACAAACAGTCGTCCATTTAAATACCTCTGCTTGTCTGATACCATTACCTGAGTTTATTGTTTTACAATCCGCTCAACTGAGAGCAGCAGTTGCATTTGTTCACAAAAATGTTTTTTTCCCTAATGATATTAATCCAAAGTAAAAAGAGAACAGCCCAAAAAGCATCGAATTAATTTCACAGATACATTCAAAGCTTACAGCTTTAGATATCATATCATTTATGTAAATGTTCTACCTTATTGCGTTCAATTGGAATCCTAGCCTCTATATACACTATATGGCCAAAAATATGCAGACACCCCTCCTAATTATTGATTTCAGGTGTTGCAGCCATACCCATTGCAAACAGGTCCATAAAATCAAGCACACAGTCAGACAATCTCCATAGCCAAACATTGGTTTTAGTATAAGTCATTCTGAAGAGTGCAGTGGCGTTAAATGGAGCACTGTCGTAGGATGCCACCTTTGCCACAAGTCAATTCATGTAATTTTCTAATCTGCTAGATCTGCCTCGAACAACTGTAAGTGATATTATTGTGAAGTGTAAGTATCTAGAAGTACAAACAGCTCAGCCATGAACCGATGGACTAGACCACGCAAACTCTAATGTGCGTGGCGCATAATAATCGCCTATCCTCTGTATTAGTCACTACTGAGTACCAAACTGCCTCTGGAAGTGACATAAGCACAAGAACTGTGGGTCAAGAGCTTCATGAAATGTGTTTCCATGGTGGAGCAGCTGCAGACAAGGCTAAGATCACTGTGTACAATGCCAGGCTGGAGTGGTATAAAACACACCGCCACTGGACTCTGGAGCAGAAGTTACGTGTCCTCTGGAGTGATGGATCACCTTTTACTATCTGGCAGTGTGATGGAGGAATTGGAGTTTAATGAAGAGTGCTACCTACCGGCATGCATAGTGCGTACTGCTAAATTTGGTGGACGAGGTATAATAGTCTGAGACTGTTTTTCAGAGTTTGGGCTAGGCTCCTAATTTCCTATGGAAGGTAATTTTAATGCTACAGTATAAAAATACATTTTGGACAATTAAATGCACCCAACTTTGTGGCAGCAGTTTGGGGAAGGCCCTTTCCTATTCCAGCATGATTGTTCCCCCGTGCACAAAGTGAGGTTCTTAAAAGGAACCTGTCACTAGGTTTGGAACCACTAAACCACCAGCATGTTATTATGCAGCTGAGGTTGCCATTTCAAACATGCCCACATCAAAACTGGCTGTTTCGGCAATAGTTAGCATAAGAACTGATGTTTGTTAATTTTACGTAATTTTTCAGTTACTTTTACTTTCAAGGGAAAAGTCTGAATGGTCAGCTTGTTTCTGAAACAGTCTAAAGGAAAAATTACTGTAAGGGCTCTGAACAATCAATTTAGTTTGTTAGGTAACATAATTGACCAATCAGATGCTTAAAAAGGGGGCTGGCAGAACCCCTAAGGGCCTGTTTACATCAGCATTGGTTTCTGGTCATGGGTTACGTTGCAGCTTTCCGTCGGAGGAACCCACAAATGTAAAGGCAAACAGAAGCCATAACTTCTGTAAGATTTCAGGGTTTTTTAGCAGAAATAAAAGCGTAGTCAACTACACTATTGTTTCCCCTAAAAAAACTGAAACCTTACTAAACAGAAACAAACGGAAACCATTTTCAAATCAATGGTAATGCAAACGGAAGCTATGGTTTCCATTTGGCTTTCCGTTCATTGGTTCCCCCGACGGAAATCTGCAACATAACCCATGAATGGAGGTGGCCCTTATAGTGGTTAAAAATATTACCCACCTAAATGTATGTTTTCAACTCATAAGATTAACCCCTTCCCGCCGCAGCCATTTTTCAGATTTTAATTTTCTCCTCCCCACTTTCCAAAAGCCATAACTTTTTTATTTTTCCGTCGATATAGTCCTACGAGGGCTTGATTTTTGCGGGACGAGCTGTAATTTTTCATAGCACCACTTATTGTGCCAGCTAATGTACTAGGAAGTGGGGACAAAATTAGTTGTGGGGTAAAAAATTAAAAAAACAACGATTCCTCCATTGTTTTTTACGCTTTGTTTTTACGGAATTCACTGTGCAGTTGAAACAACATGTTAACTTTATTCTGTGGGTCAATATGATTATGGCGACACCAAATATATATAGTTTTTTCTATGTTTTACTACTTTTACAAGTAAAAACCTAAGTGTTTAAAATAAAATATATTTTGTTCACCAAATTCCGAGAGTCATAACTTTTTATTTTTCAGTCGATTAAGTGGTATGAGGGCTTAGTTTTTGCGGGATAAGCTGTAGTCTTTAATAATACCATTTTGGTGTACATGCAACGTTTTGATCACTTTTTATTTCATATTTTTGTGGGAGATGAGGTAACCAAAAATAGAGATTCTGGCGTTTACATTTTTTTTTTTTACGGAGTACACAGTGTTGGTTAAATAATGATATATTGTAATAGTTCAGACTTTTACGGACGCGGCGATACCAATTATGTTTCATTATTTATTATTTTACTATGCTCTAGGGGGAAAATGGGAAAAGGGGGGTTTATTGAACTTGTAATATATATATATTTTTTTTACATGAAAGAAAAACTTTATTTTACTAATTTTTCCTTTTTTTATTAGTCCCCCTAGGGAACTTCAACCAGCGATCGTTAGATCGCTTGCACTATATACTGCAATATTAATGTATTGCAGTATATCGTGATTCTGACAGGCTACTATTAAACCCTGCCGGAGGCAGAGCTTAATAGGAGCACAAAGATGGCGGAGCTGGGGGCCTTAATTAGGCCCCCAGGCCGCCATAGCAATGTTCGCCACCCCGTGATTGCATTGTGGGGGGCGCGATGAGCTGTTAGAGGGGGTTACCCCCTCTTTCTAATGATTTAAATGCTGCGGTCGCTATTGACCGTGGCATTTAAAGAGTTAAACGAGCGGGATCGCGCTTGCGTGCGATTCCGTTTTTTACTCTGAAGTGTTGGCTGTAACATACAGCCGACACCCACATCGTATGAAGCTTACTTCCCCTACCCGACTTTGGCGTATGGATACGTAAAATGTCGGGAAGGGGTTAATATGTCAGAAAGAGGAAGAAAAAGTTTAAATGGTTTTTCCAAGACTGTGAAATGGAAAAGGCCGTTAATATCTGATTGTTTAGAGTCCAACTCCCAACACCTCTGCCAATCAACTGAATGAAGGGGCCATGGGGCTTTAGCACGTGTCATGTCCTCTTCATTGTTTAACTAGGCACAGCTCCAATAGCGAATCATCATTGTGCATTTTCGGGAGGCCGCCCGGGGTCTGGCGGCTCCTTAGGTGCCCATGGTCGCCCTAAGTACAATGCGAATGGCTGCAAAAACCGCAACAAAATGGCATTGTGTATGTCCTGTAATGACCTGCAGACATAAAGGTCACATGACCTTATGTCTGTAGTTTTTGTTACTGATTAGGGACCTGCTGGTCACATGACCGCAGGTCCTACAACAGCAGCAAGAGTGAAGAATGTGAGGTGAGCTGCTAGGTAAGTACAAGGGGATCATGGATTTGTTTAAGAGGTATGGGTTCTGTGTTTAGGGGGTCTGCTCTGGAGTCTGTATTTAGGGGGTCTTGTCTGGGTTCTGTATTTAGGGGGTCTGGTCTGGTGTTTGTATTAGTTTAAGGGGTCTGTATTTGGGAGGTCTGTATTAGTTTAAGGGGTTTGGGGGTCTGTATTTAGGGGGTCTGGGACTGTATTTAGGAGGTCTGGGGGTCTGTATTTAAGGGGTCTGTATTAGTTTAGTGGGTCTGGTCTGTCATCTGTATTCAAGGGGTCTGGTCTGGTGTCTGTATTTAGGGGGTTTTCATTAGTTTAAGGGGTCTGTATTTAGGGGATCTGATCTGGGGTCTGTTAGCTTAAGGGCTCTGTATTTAGGGGGTTTGGGGTTCTGTATTAGTTTAAGGGGTCTGGGTTCTGTATTTAGGGGGACTGGTCTGGGGTCTGTACTTAGGGGGTCTGTATATTTAGGGGGTCTGTATTTAGGAGTCTGGTCTGGGGTCTGTATATTTAGGGGTCTGGTCTGGGATCTGTATTTAGGGGTCTGCTCTGGGGTCTGTATTTAGGATATCTGGGGGTCTGTATATCTAGGGGTTCTGGTCTGGGCTCTGTATTAGTTTATGGGGTCTGTATTTAGGGGATCGGGTTCTGTATTCGTTTAGAGAGTCAGGTATGGGGTCTGTTTTAGTTTTTGGGTCTGTATTTAGGGGGACTTGTCTGTGGTCTGTATTAGTTTAGGGAGTCATGTCTGGGGTCATTATTAGTTTAGGGGGTCAGGTCTGGGGTTTGTATTAGTTTAGGGAGTCATGTCTGGGGTCATTATTAGTTTAGGGGGTCAGGTCTGGGGTCTGTATTTAGAGGTCTGGTTTGAGGTCTATATTTAGAGTGCTTGTTCTGAGGTCTATATTTGTTTAGGGTGCTTGCTCTGGGTTCTGTATTTGCTTTGGGGGGTCTGGTCTGGGGACGGCAATAGTTTAGAAGGTCTGGGTGTCTGTATACATTCTAATTTATTAGTCTGAGTAAAATGGGTTGTCCGGGCACATCGATAGGTCATCAGTATAAAAAACCGGTCGGTGCCCGGACAACCCCTTTAATGTATAATCCTGGGCATTGGTGTTTGAATTTTTGTATTTCTATAGAGGCTGGAAATGGCTGCAGAAGCGAGGAGCAAAGATGTATCATCAGGAGAAGTCGCCATAACGGTCTGCGTCAGATGGAGAAGAAAAGAAAACGACTCCCATCAGAGAAGACATCACCTGTGAGCACAGGATCTATAGGGGATATTTCCCCTCTCCTGGAATGTCTGTTGTGGAAAATCCTTGTATTCTACATATCTCTGTGTACCCAGGACGAATAGACAAATGCGTGTTTCCATTCCCATTGTGAGGAGGATGTGTCCCTACACAGTGTTATACTGTCAGCGATGGTTGGAGACTGTCAGTATGTAGGGACACAGCCCAAGAGGAATCGTAAAACCCATTTGTCAATGTTCACACAGAAAGGTGGTGTTCACTATAGACACGGCAGAGTGGCGGTGACAAAGGGGGGTCCAAGTTTGTGGAATAGCCCAGGGCATATGGTCTACTTAATACGCCACTGCACAGCTCGGTACATTCGGATGTGACTAGCACTGTAGTACAGTCCCATTCCGCAGTCCCGGTCACTGTTGTAAACAATTAAGGGAATGCCGTGCCTTCATTCGGCAGGGGTGCCTAAGGATAGTGCATCGATATTACATTTCCCTTCTATGCCGAGTGTTTCTCAACGTTTCTAAGCCGAATACTCCCTAGTCCTATAAATCATATCAAATTACTCCACGACCATGATCATACACTGTGTTTTAGGTTTTGAAGCACAGCATAAGAATAATATGAGTACCTCCTAGAGACATGGGTTGTACGCCCTGTGGTAAATTGTAGGTTCAGAATCTAGGATCTAGGACATAATGGTTGCTATGCATGCACTGCCTTATGCCTCATGCACACGACAGTGTGCACCGGCCGAGTCCCGTCAATGATCCGTGGAAAGATAAGACATGTCCTATTTTTCCACGGATCCGTAAAGACTATCGGGTGCTACTCGGATGCTGTTAAAAACGGCCCGAGTGGCACATCAGTCGTGTGCAACAGGCATCACAACAACACTGACAAAAACTTGTCATATGAGCACTGCTTCCCCTTCATTTCTACTTGCTCACTGTGAATCGTCAACACAGATGAAGCAGCGATTCACAGGTATTGCAGCCTTTTCTCCGATTCACTTCAATGAGAGAAGGCTGCAATACCTGTGAATCACCACTACATGTGTGTCAACGATTCACAGCAGGCAGAAATGAAGGGGAAGCCGCGCATATACGAGCGCTGCACCCGATTCAAACCAGCTGATCGGTGGGGTTCCTGTTGTTGGACCTCGACCCATTAGTTATTGATGGCCCATTCCGAGCATAGGCCATCATTTTTTACTGGCTGGAAAACCCCTTTAAATCAGCTGTTTAGCTCATAGCTTGATGGACATTGTATTGACTGAGAAAGGAAATTTGATCAATTTAGTCTTTAGTTTACTGTATATTTTTTAGGTAATAATTCTTTGTTTCAAATACAAGATATATTGCACAGAAAACATCACAATAGGCTTTGGTACATCATCAATTGTAAAACGAACCAAATGTCTTTCAATGAATGTCTTCACCAGGCATGGCAGGAGGTGTAGTCGTGGATCTTGCTCAGCTATGCCAGCTCTGAGTGAACAGTACTTGCTAATGACTGCTGTTGATCTTGGTACACAAAGTTTGTTTTGCATTTCCCTCTAATGCCCTTGTTAATGAACTGTGAAAGCTGACATTTCCAATAAAGAACAATTAGGCCTGAAAATGCCTTTAATGAACAAATTCACTTAGAAAATAATAGTTAACCAGCTAACGGATTGCAAAAATAATTTCTGAAATTGCAAACCTCTGGGAAAATGATGATGTCTTAAATTAGGTTTAATGGTCAGAATATGTTCCAGTGATTTAAAGAGTTTAACTCTTGTTGTTCCTTCACTGCCCAACAATACATTATTGTTCACTGTTGTATAAGCCAAGGTTTAGATGGCTGTATTTAGGTTTTACATGAGCTATGAATATTTTGTATTTGAACTTTAAAAAGAAATTTAAAAAATTCTACAGATACTTGCCATTTTGCTAAATTCTTACAATCATTCATAAATTAAATGTTATTCTTTGTATAATGAAAATTATAATGTTGAAATATACAATTTTCTAATGTACTTTCTGTAACAATTCCACATGGTTTTCATGTTTTCTGCTTGATGTTATTCAATAGGAACCTTCATTGCTTACTTCCAGTGGATTAAATGATCAGAGATGTTTCTTCTAAAGGTGGTTTTACAAGCGCAAATATTCGTTTGTGTTCACCACCATTAAACGAGCGCAGCTTGTCAATCGTTCGTTTGCGCCATACAAAAGGAGCAGTGATCGGGAGTATGGGAACAAACGATCATTACTATGATTTTTCATCCCCATACATTTGCATCTTGTCGGCAGGACATCCCCCTATGTACGCAGGGAGATGTGCTGCCGATAAGGGACCATTTTTAGGGTTTTAGAAAAGATCTGATCAGCCTACAAACAAGCATTTGCTCATTTATCGGCTGATCGCTGCCCTATTTAGACAGGGCAATGATCAGGAACAAGCGTTAGTATGAACGCTTGTTCCCCCGGTCACTGGCTTGTGTGAAAGGGCCTTTCCAAGCCAAGCACTAATGTGTCCATCACATCACCAGGATCACCAGAAATTGTGGGTAATTGATACTGAAAATATAGTAGAAAATTGCATAACATTTCAACCAATATATCCCCCGTTGTATAAATTCTGTTGATTTCAGGGAACCTATCAGACCTTTTTGAGAGAGGTGCATCTCTAATCGTTCATGAGTGCTTTTAATAAGATGGAATACCAAGAAGAAATGGGATGAGGTTGAACCCTCACGTCTGTAAATCTCTGGATTATCTTTTATACCGTGTCCCAGATGTGTTCTACTACAAGGCATATTACCTAGATTTTCAAGTATATAATCTTATGATCCAGACATTTCCAGTAAAATTGAAGGCTTATTCCCACCTAAGACTCTTGGTAAATCCATGAGATACGCCATACATGTCTTATAGATGTGGGATCCAGCCCAAGTGGGCTATACTGTTTCTGTAAATCCCATAGGAATTAATATGCGTGGCCACCTCTCAATCCGTTTTCTTCCTGGATGTGGCGGTCAGCAGGACAGGGTCGGATGACCCCTGTCCTGGACAAAGGTGCGGGTTCCAGAGCTGTGACACATACCTATCAGACATTTATGACATATCCTGTGGATATGCCATAAATGTCTAAGATAGGGAAAACCCTTTTAAGGACTATTTGAAAACATTAGGCTAAGGGTAGTGGAGACCATATACCACTATGAGCTACAATTAATTCTGGAGCTTCCATTTGGATCATAGCAAGTGTTTAGACATAGGGCTATTGCACACAGTCATATTACTGATTCATTTTGCTAGAATCTGTAATAGTCACACAAAGTCTAAGCCTAAGGTTAGGCCATCAATGTTATATATTGAAACATCCCTTCAAATAATGCAAGCAACTGTAAAAGAATGAAACCAGTATTAAATACAGAAAATAGACACAAAAAAAGTTAAAATGGGTTGCCTCAGTATTGGAACTTATACTGGAGAAGAATAGGGGCCTTGGGAAGATTCCCAGTCTGTCACCCCTAAAACTAACCCTGATTTTTAAAACACTAACAGCTAGAATGATAACCAACTCCAAAGCTAAAATTGCTTCAAACTGATCTTTGATGATCAGTTTTTTCAGACACAAAGACATTTCTCAGTAATTCTAGATAAATAGATAGATGATAGATAGATAGATAGATAGATAGATAGATAGATAGATAGATAGATAGATAGATAGATAGATAGATAGATATGAGATGAATAGATAGATGGACGGACGGACGGACGGACGAACAGACAGACAGATAGATAGACAGACATATAGATAAAAGCAGGGGCGCAGCTAAAGGCTCATGGGCCCCGATGCAAAAGTTCTAATTGGGCCCCCCACCCCGCAAACTCCTCATGGCTGACAGTCCGCAGCTTTCAGCTGCATCGCTGGGTCTCCTAAGTGACCCAACAATGCAGCACTAGCAGCCGGGGCGTCACTAAGGCTGGGTTCACACACCCTATTTACGGACGTAATTCGGGCGTTTTAGCATTGAATTACGTCCGAAAATGCGGCTCAAAAGCGTTGGCAAACATCTGCCCATTAATTCTTATGATGGTCTGTGCCTACGGTCATTTTTTTACGCGCCGCTGTCAAAAGGCGGCGCGTAAAAAAGACGTCCGAGTCAAAGAAGTGCCTGTCTCTTCTTCAGACGTAAATGGAGCCGTTTTCCATGGACTCCATGGAAAAACAGCTCCAATTACTTCCGTAATGGACGCAGCGAAAAAGCGCCTCAACATGCCATTACGGCTGAAATTACGGTGCTGTTTTCTCCTGAAAGCAACCCCGTAATTTCAGCCGTAACGGACGCTGCCGTGTGAACATACCCATAGGGTTTAAAATGTCAGGGGAAATAGCCCCAATACATATGTGTCCGCCCCAAAAAAAAATGTGTGTGTAGGAGACAGCATAGCATATCTATAGCACTACGACCCTATAAACTATGGATAGGATTAGATACATTGGCTCAGCAGACAGCATCACACACGATAGGATTAGATACAGTGGCTCAGAAGGCAGTGTCACACATGATAGGATTAGATACAGTGGCTGAGCAGACAGTATCACACATGATAGGATTAGCTACAGTGGCTCAGCAGACAGTATCACACATGATAGGATTAGATACAGTGGCTCAGCAGACAGTATCACACATGATAGGATTAGATACAGCGGCTCAGCAGACAGTATCACACATGATAGGATTAGATACAGGGCCCAGCCGACAGTATCACACATGATTGGATTAGATACAGGGCTCAGCAGACAGTATCACACATTATAGGATTAGATACAGGACTCAGCTCGCTGACATTGCGGCTCCAGCGCTGGACCCAGGAAAGGTAAGAATAATAATTTTGCTTCTTTATGTGTTACTGATTATTTTTGTGTGTTTGTGGTTTTTTTACAGGTTCGGTTGTTGGACTTCGGATTCGAGGACTTCAATGACGGCGTTTTTCTTATTCTCAATAAAATGGTTAATGAGGGTTGTGTTTTTTTATTTCAATAAAATATTTTTTTCTATGTGCTTGTAATGTCGGGGTAGGGAGAAAGACAAGTGAGCCCTAATCTACCCGCCACTCAGTCCCTGCCTACTTTCAACGACCCGCCCTAGGCGACGGGGTACAACTGGGCGACGGTCCCTACACTCAATAGGCGAAGTGAACGAGCCGAGTCAAACCAGGAGATGAGCGAGGTACAAAAACGCAGAGCAGAAGAGTGGTCAGTAAAGCCAAGGTCAAACACAAGCAGAGGATCAGTAGTTCGAGAAGCTGCAGCAGGGCCAGGAAACCAGCAGAGAAGAATCACAAGCAAAGGAGGAACAGGAAAGGCAGCTATAAATAGACAGAGGGCGGGAGCTAGCTCCGTCTGGCAAGGCTGTGATAGGCTCTCCCACTCCTAAGCCTGCCATCCTGGGTGGTGGAAGATGGAGTCAGTCTCACAGACATAGAAGCAGGTGCAGACTGATTACCTATGGGCGTCGACACAGAAGTTGTGTCTGGCAGATGCTTTACAGTACCCCCCCCTTTTATGAGGGGCCACCGGACCCTTTCTAGGTGGACCTGGTTTATTGGGGAAACGAAGGTGGAACCTTCTGAGCAACACCCCAGCGTGAACATCCCGGGCGGGTACCCAAGTCCTTTCCTCAGGCCCGTATCCCCTCCAATGGACCAGGTACTGGAGGGAGATTTGGACCATCCTGCTGTCCACAATCTTGGCCACCTCGAATTCTACCCCCTCAGGGGTGAGAACAGGGACCGGAGGTTTCCTCGAGGGAGCCAAGGATGGGGAGCAGCGTTTAAGGAGGGAGGCATGAAACACGTCGTGTACTCGAAAAGACGGGGGCAACTCCAGTCGGAAGGAGACAGGGTTAAGGACTTCAATGACCTTGTATGGCCCTATAAACCGGGCAGCAAACTTCTTGGACGGAACTTTAAGGCGCAAATTTTTTGACGATAGCCACACCAGATCCCCGACCACAAACAAGGGGTAAGCAGAATGTCTTCTATCTGCCTGAGTCTTTTGTATGCTCTGGGACGCCTCTAGGTTCTTCTGAACCTGGGCCCAGACTGTGCACAGTTCCCGATGAACGACATCTACCTCGGGATGGTTGGAACTACCAGGTGAAACGGAGGAGAACCGTGGATTAAACACAAAATTACAGAAAAAGGGGGAGACCCCTGACAAGTTACTGACCCGGTTATTAAGGGAAAATTCGGCGAGGGGAATGAATGAGACCCAATCATATTGTCAGTCAGAGATAAAACACCTTAAATATTGTTCTAGAGACTGATTAGTCCTCTCAGTTTGGCAATTAGTTTCAGGATGGAAGGCAGAGGAGAAGGACAGATCAATCTCCAACTTTTTACAGAAGGCTCTCCAAAACAATGAAACAAATTGTACCCCTCTGTCAGAAAAAATATTGACAGGGACCCCATGGAGACGCAGGATGTGTTTGACAAACAAGGTAGCTAACGTCTTAGCATTGGGTAGTTTTTTGAGGGGCACAAAGTGGCACATCTTACTGAAGCGGTCTACTACAACCCACACCACTGACTTGCCTTGAGATGGAGGCAAATCGGTGATGAAATCCATGGAGATATGGGTCCAAGGTCTCTGGGGAACGGGCAAAGAACATAGTAAGCCCGCTGGTCGGGACCTGGTAGTCTTGGACCTAGCACAAACTTCACAAGCGGCGACGTAGGCCTTAACGTCTTTGAGCAACCCAGGCCAGCAATACTTTCTGGCAATGAGGTGCTTGGTACCCAGGATGCCTGGATGGCCAGATAGTGCAGAGTCATGATTTTCCCTAAGTACCCTTAGAGCAGAATTGCAGGGGAACAAACAGCTTGTTCTCAGGAAGGTTCCTGGGAGCTGAACCTTGATCAGCCGCAATTTCAGAGACTAAATCAGAATCAATAGTGTAAAGGATCTGCCAGGCACAGCTTCGGGGTTAACTCCCTCAATTAATCAGTCAGCACTTGAATCTACATCCCTGAGACTGACTCCAGCTTCCACCACTCAGGCTGGCAGGCTTAGGAGTGGGAGAGCCTATCACAGCCTGGCCAGACTCAGCTAGCACCCGCCCTCTGTCTATTTATACCTGCATTTCCTGTTCCTCCTTGCTTGTTATTCTTTTTCGTGTGGTTTCCTGGCCCAGCTACAGCTCCTTCTATTTTGTTCCTGCTCCATACAGACCCTGGCTTACTGACTACTCTTCTGCTCTTCGTTTGGTACCTCGCACACTCCTGGCTTGACTCGGCTCGTTCACCACTCTAGTTGCTCACGGTGTTGCCGTGGGCAACTGCCCCTTTCCCTTGCTTGTATTCCCTTGTATGTTTGTCGTGCACTTACTGAGTGCAGGGACCGCCGCCCAGTTGTACCCCGTCGCCTAGGGCGGGTCGTTGCAAGTAGGCAGGGACAGAGTGGCGGGTAGATTAGGGCTCACTTGTCCGTTTCCCTACCCCCCGGTCATTACATAATAACAAGCCCATACCTAGTCTACCCTGGTCCCTGACACCACTATGGACCCCCGTGAGACCCTGGCTCAGCAAATGCAGGGTCTCTACCTACAGGTCCAGGCCCTGGCTCAGAGGGTCAACCAGCCTGATGCTACCTTGGTAGTTCCCCTCACCACACCTCTTGAACCCCACCTCAAGTTGCCCGACCGGTTCTCAGGGGACCGGAGGGCTTTTCTCTCCTTTCGGGAGAGTTGTAGGCTTTACTTTCGTTTAAAGCCTCATTCCTCAGGTTCTGAGAGCCAGCGGGTGGGTATAATTATGTCCCGGCTCCAGGAAGGGCCCCAAGAGTGGGCCTTCTCCTTGGCTCCTGATGCCCCTGAACTTTCCTCCGTTGATTGTTTCTTTTCTGCTCTCGGACTTATTTATGACGAGACTGACAGGACTGCCTTTGCCGAGAGTCAGCTGGTGACCTTACGTCAGGGTAAGAGACCTGTTGAGGAGTATTGCTCTGACTTTAGGAAGTGGTGCGTAGCTTCTCGGTGGAATGACCCTGCCTTAAGGTGCCAGTTTAGGTTGGGTCTGTCGAATGCCCTGAAAGACCTGCTAGTTAGCTATCCCTCTTCTGACTCCCTAGACCAGGCTATGGCTTTAGCGGTACGACTTGACCGACTCAGGGAACGACAACATGAACGTTTATGTGTTTTCTCCTCCGACTCCCCGATGATGCCTCCCGAAGTTCCGTTGCTTCGTTCCTCCAGGAAAGACTCAGATATACCTATGCAACTCGGGGCCTCCGTGTCCCCCCAACAACGTAGAGAATTCCGCAGGAAGAATGGTCTCTGCTTCTACTGTGGGGATGACAAGCATCAACGTGAACAACTGTCCTAAGCGTAAGAATGCAGCCAGAGAACTTCCGCGCCTAAGTGATCATCGGGGAGGTCACTTGGGCGCACAGGTATTTCCAGTAAATAGGAAACGTACTAAGATCTTGCTTCCCTTTCAGGTCTCTTTTGGTGGTAGGTCTGCTACCGGCAGTGCCTTCGTGGATTCAGGGTCCTCTACTAATATTATGTCTGTGGAATTTGCTATGTCTCTTGCTATGCCTCTGATTGATTTGCCTAAACTTGTCCCGGTAGTGGGTATCGACTCCACTCCTCTTGCTAATGGTTATTTTACACAGCATACCCCTGTTTTTGAACTCCTTGTTGGCTCCATGCATTTGGAGCAATGCTCTGTACTGTTGATGCAGGGATTATCGTACGATTTGGTTCTAGGCCTTCCCTGGTTGCAGTTGCATAATCCCACGTTTGACTGGAATACTGGGGAGCTAACCAAATGGGGTAATGAATGTTGTACGTCATGTTTTTCTGTTAATTCTATTTCTCCCCCTGAGGAGGCGAATACGCTACCCGAGTTTGTTCAGGACTTTGCTGATGTTTTCTCTAGGGAGGCCTCCGAAGTGTTACCTCCTCATAGAGAATATGATTGCGCTATCGAATTGGTACCAGGAGCTAAGCTTCCTAAGGGTAGGATATTTAATCTTTCTTGTCCCGAACATGAAGCCATGAGAGAGTATATCCAGGAATCCCTGGCCAAGGGATACATTCGTCCCTCTTCTTCTCCGGTAGGTGCTGGCTTCTTCTTCGTGGGGAAGAAGGATGGTGGTCTTAGGCCATGCATTGACTACCGTAGCCTGAATAAGGTCACGGTAAGGAACCAGTATCCCCTTCCTTTGATTCCTGATCTCTTTAATCAGGTTCAGGGGGCCCAATGGTTCTCTAAATTGGATCTACGGGGGGCGTATAACCTTATTCGCATCAAAGAGGGGGATGAGTGGAAGACTGCGTTTAACACGCCCGAAGGCCATTTCGAATACCTCGTCATGCCCTTTGGGTTGTGTAATGCCCCTGCGGTCTTCCAGAATTTCATAAATGAGATTTTGAGAAATTACCTGGGGATATTTCTTGTAGTGTACCTTGATGACATACTGGTGTTTTCCAATGACTGGTCCTCCCACATTGAGCATGTCAGGAAGGTGCTCCAGGTCCTTCGGGAAAACAAACTGTTTGCCAAAACCGAAAAATGTGTGTTTGGGGTACAGGAGATACCATTTTTGGGTCAAATCCTCACTCCTCATGAATTCCGCATGGACCCCGCCAAGGTTCAGGCTGTGGCGGAATGGGTCCAACCTGCCTCCCTGAAGGCGTTACAGTGTTTTTTGGGGTTCGCTAATTATTACAGGAGATTTATTGCTAACTTCTCGGTCATCGCTAAGCCTCTTACGGACCTCACTCGCAAAGGTGCTGATCTCCTCCACTGGCCTCCTGAGGCTGTCCAGGATTTTGAGGTCCTTAACCCCTTCACGCTCCTTGACGTACTATTACGTCATGACAGCTGTATCGTTCGCGCTCCATGCCGTAATAGTACGTCTCGGGAGTAACGGCCGTTTCGGCCGTCCTCCCGACACATACAGGAGCTGTGACAGTTGCTGTCTTGTTCAGCAGCTGTCACAGCTCCTACAGCGGGGACCGATCGCTGTGTCCCCGCTGATTAACCCCTTAAAAGCCGCGTTCTATAGAGATCGCGGCTTTTTAGGGGTTAAGCTGCCATCGCCGGCCTGCTACGCGATAGCGGCCGGCGATGGTGACTATGGCAACCGGACACCAAACAATGGCGTCCGGCAATGCCATAGACGGAAGCCTAGTGGTTCCTGACAACGTCAGGACCCACTATGCTTGCTGTCAGTGAGTAGCTGACAGTTCTAATACACTGTACTACGCATGTAGTGCAGTGTATTAGAATAGCGATCAGAGCTTCCTGCCCTCATGTCCCCTAGTGGGACAAAGCAATAAAGTAAAAAAAAAGTTAAAAAAAGATGTGTAAAAATAAGAAAATAAAAGATTTAAATGTAATAAAAGTAAAAATCCCCCTTTTCCCTTATCAGTCCTTTATTATTAATAAAAATATATAAACAAACAAATAAACTATACATAAATGGTATCGCCACGTCCGTAACGGCCTGAACTACAAAATTATTTTATTATTTATCCCGTGCGGTGAACGCCGTAAAATAAAATAATAATAAACCGAACCACAATCACAATTCTTTGGTCACTTCACCTCCCAAAAAATGGAATAAAAAGAGATCAAAAAGTCGCATGTACCTAAAAATGGTACTGATCGAAACTACAATTCGTTACGCAAAAAATAAGTCCTCGCACGGCTTTATTGATTGAAAAATAAAAACGTTCTGGCTCTTAGAACAACGTAACACAAAAAGTGAATGATTATTTACAAAACGTATTTTATTGTGCAAACGCCATAAGACATAAAAAAAAACCTATAAACATAGGGTATCGCTGTAATCGTATCGCCCCGCAGAATAAAGTGAATATGTCATTTATAGCGCACGGTGAACGCTGTAAAAAGAAAAGAAAAAAAAAATAGTACAATTGCTGTTTTTTAGTCACCACGCCACCTAAAAATAGAATAAAAACTGATCAAAAAGCCGCATGCACCCCAAGAAAACTACAATGGATTCCTCAAGGGGTCTAGTTTCCAAATTGGGGTCACTTTTGGGGGGTTCCCAATGTTTTGGCACCACAAGACCTCTTCAAACTGGACATGGTGCCTAATAAAAAAGAGGCCTCAAAATCCACTAGGTGCTCCTTTGCTTCGGAGGCCGGTGCTTCAGTCCATTACCGCCCGAGGGCCACATGTGGGATATTTCTCAAAACTGCAGAATCTGGGTAATACGTATTAAGTTGCGTTTCTCTGATAAATCCTTTTGTGTTATAAAAAAAATGGTATAAAGAGGATTTTCTGACAAAAAAAATAAATAAATTTCACCTCTACTTTGCTCTAAATTTCTGTGAAACACCTAAAGGGTTCATAAACTTTCTACATGCTGTTGTGAATACTTTGAGGGGTCTAGTTTCTAAAATGGGGTATTTGATAGGGGTTTCTAATATATGGGCCCCTCAAAGCAACTTCAGAACTGAACTGGAACCTAAAAAAATAAATAAATGAGGCAATACTTCGCTTCTTACATTATACTGATAATGAGCAGTGCCCACCCCAAGATGACCCCAGTTTTGACCGTTTGTATAAACGGAGACCCCTATTAGACCGTTCCAGTGCCCGGTTTTCCCAAGCATACACCCCCGAGAAGTGTATTTCTATTGATGAGTCCCTGGTACATTTTAAAGGGAGGGTTCAATTCCGCGAGTACCTGCCGGGTAAGAGGGCAAGGTATGGCGTGAAGATGTATAAGCTGTGAGTGCATCAGGGTATACCTACAGGTTTAGGATATATGAAGGAAAGGCCACCCCCAAACCAGACTGCATCCTGGACTACAATAGGTACATGGGAGGGTTGGACTTGTAAGATCAAGCCCTGAAGCCCTACAGCGCCATGCGGTGTGGTATAAGAAGCTGGCCGGGCACATCATACAGATGGCATTGTACAATGCGTACGTGCTACGTCGATGTGCAGGCCAGACGGGAACTTTCCTGGAATTTCAAGAGGTGATTATCAAGAACCTAATCTTTAGGGACCAAGAAGGGGGGGGCACCCAGCACTTCTGGAAGCGAGCCCACACGCATCGTAACAGGGCAACACTTTCCAGGAGAAGTTCCCCAAACTGGCAAGAAGGGAAAACGTCAAAAGAGGTGCAAAGTCTGCTATAAGAGGGCGATAATGGATGACACAATATATCAATGTGACACGTGTCCCGAATAACCAGAGCTCTGTATGAAAGTG
Organism: Rhinoderma darwinii; assembly: GCF_050947455.1. NCBI lineage: Eukaryota > Metazoa > Chordata > Amphibia > Anura > Rhinodermatidae > Rhinoderma > Rhinoderma darwinii. The sequence goes on from NC_134689.1 coordinate 356,042,845, forward strand.
TTTTAAAATTTATCATACATCCCTTGGTTTATAATTTACCCCAATTTTACTTACCCTGATGCACTCCGCACAGCTTATCCCCCCTCGTCTTTCCCCTCTGGGCCCTGCTGTGTATCCAGGCAGCTGATAACAGCCACATGTAGGGTATTGCCATACCCGGGAGAACCCACATTACAGTTTATGGGTGTAGGTCTCCGGTCAAAATGCTCACTACACCTCTAGATGAATGCCTTAAGGGTGTAGTTTTTAAAACGGGGTCACTTCTTGCGGGTTTCAACTGTACTGGTACCTCAGGGGCTTCTGCATACATGACTTCGCACTAGAAAATCCAGAGTAGGCCAAATGGTGGTCCTTTCCTTCTGAGACCTCCCATGGGCCCAAACGGCAGTTTATCACCACAAATGGGGTATTGCGGCACTCAGAACAAATTGCGCAACAGAATGGGGTATTTTGTTTCTTGTGAAAATAAGAAATTTTCAGCCAAAACTACATATTATTTGACAAAAAAAAATTTGTTTTCATTCACAGCCCAATTCAAATAAGTTCTGTGAAAAAACTATGGGGTCAAAATGGTCACAACACCAATAAATGAATTCCTTGAGGGGTGTAGTTTCCAAAATGGGGTCATTTGTGGTGGGTTTCTATTGCTTTGATACCTCTGGGGCTCTGCAAATGCGACATGGCACCCGAAAACCAATCCAGCAAAATCTGTACTCCAAAGAACACACAGCGCTCCTTTCCTTCTGAGCCCTCCCATGGGCCCAAACAGCAGTTTATCACCACAAATGGGGTATTTCCGCACTCAGGACAAATTGGGCAACAAAATGGAGTATTTTATTTCTTGTGAAAATAAGAATTTTTTAGCTAAAACGACATATTATTGGAAAAAATATATTTTTTTTAAATTCCCAGCCCAATTCAAATAAGTTCTGTGAAGAAACTATGGGGTCTAAATGGTCACATTACCCATAAATGAATTCCTTGAGGGGTGTAGTTTCCAAAATGGGGTCACTTCTGGTGGGTTTCCATTGCTTTGATACCTCTGGAGCTCTGCAAATGTGACATGGCACCCGAAAACCAATCCAGCAAAATCTGCACTCCAAAGAACACACAGCGCTCCTTCCGTTCTGAGGCCTCCCATGGGCCCAAACGGCAGTTTATTGCCACAAATGGGGTATTGATGCACTCAGGAGAAATTGGGCAACAAAATTGAGTATTTTGTTCCCTGTGAAAATAAGAAATTTTGGTAAAAAATTACATCTTATTGGAAAAAATGTCATTTTTTTAATGTCACAGCCCAATTGAAATAGGTGCTGTGAAAAAACTGTGTGGTCAAAATGCTAACAACAACCATAAATGAATTCCTAGAGGGGTGTAGTTTCCAAAATGGGGTCACTTTTTGTGGGTTTCCATTGCTTTGATACCTCTGAGGCTCTGCAAATGCGACATGGCACCCGAAAACCAATCCAACAAAATCTGGACTCCAACAAACATATAGCGCTCCTTTCCTTCTGAGCCCTCCCATGGGCCCAAACGGCAGTTTATCACCACAAATGGGGTATTGCCACACTAAGGACAAATTGGGCAACAAAATGGGGTATTTTGTTCCCTGTGAAAATAAGAAATTTTGATCACAAATGACATTTTATTGGAAAAAATGACATTTTTTTCATTTCAGAGCCCAATTCAAATACGTGCTGTGAAAAAACTGTGCGGTCAAAATGGTAACAACAACCCTAAATGAATTCCTTGAGGGGTGTAGTTTCCAAAATGGGGTCACTATTGGGGGATTCCTACTGTTTTGACACCTCAACACCTCTTCAAACCTGGCATGCTGCCTAAAATATATTCTAATAAAAAAGAGGACTCAAAATGCACTAGGTGCTTCTTTGCTTCTAGGGCTTGTGTTTTAGTCCACGAGCGCAGTAGGGCCACATGTGGGACATTTCTAAAAACTGCAGAATCTGGACAATACATATTTAGTAGTGTTTCTCTGGTAAATCCTTCTGTGTTACAGAAAAAAAAATGAATAAAATTGAAATTCAGCAAGAAAAATGAAATTTGCAAATTTCACCTCCACTTTGCTTTAATTCCTGTGAAATGCCTGAAGGGTTAAAAAACTTTATAACTGCTGTTTTGAATACTTTGAGGGGTCTAGTTTTTAAAATGGGGTGTTTTATCAGGGTTTCTAATACATAGGCCCCACAAAGCCACTTCAGAACTCAAGAGGTACCTTAAAAAAAGGCTTTTGAAATTTTCTTAAAAATATGAGAAATTGCTGTTTATGTTCTAAGCCTTGTAACGTCCAAGAAAAATAAAAGAATGTTCAAAAAACGATGCCAATCTAAAGTAGACATATGGGAAATGTGAACTAGTAACTATTTTGGGTGGTATAACCGTCTGTTTTACAAGCAGATGCATTTAAATTCTGAAAAATGCAATTTTTTCAAAATTTTCTCTAAATTTTGCAATTTTTCACTAATAAACACTGAATATATCGACCAAATTTTACCACGAACATGAAGCCCAATGTGTCACGAGAAAACAATCTCAGAATCGCTTGGGTAGGTTTAAGCATTCCGACGTTATTACCACATAAAGTGAAATATGTCAGATTTGAAAAATGGGCTCTGAGCCTTAAGGCCAAAACTAGGCTGCGTCCTTAAGGGGTTAAGAAGTGCTTTATCTCGGCCCCGGTGCTGGTTCAGCCCAACCAAATGGAGCCATTTATCGTGGAAGTTGACGCATCTGAGGTGGGAGTGGGGGCTGTCTTGTCCCAGGGTACCAGGTCCCTCACCCATCTCCGCCCCTGTGCCTACTTCTCCAGGAAGTTTTCGCCAACTGAGAGTAACTATGATATTGGCAACCGCGAACTCTTAGCCATTAAATGGGCATTTGAAGAGTGGCGCCACTTCCTGGAGGGGGCTAGACACCAGGTAACGGTCCTTACCGACCACAAGAATCTGGTTTTCCTAGAATCTGCCCGGAGGCTAAACCCGAGACAAGCTCGATGGGCGTTATTTTTTACCAGATTCAATTTTTTGGTTACCTATAGGGCTGGGTCTAAAAATATTAAGGCTGATGCACTGTCGCGTAGCTTCATGGCCAGCCCTCCTTCGGAGGAAGATCCTGCTTGTATTTTGCCTCCAGGTATAATCATTTCCTCGATCGATTCTGATTTAGTCTCTGAAATTGCTGCTGCTCAAGGTTCAGCTCCCGGGAACCTTCCTGAGAACAAGCTGTTTGTTCCTCTGCAATTCCAGCTAAGGGTACTTAGGGAAAATCATGACTCCGCACTATCTGGTCATCCAGGCATCCTGGGTACCAAACACCTCATTACCAGAAATTATTGGTGGCCTGGGTTGCCTAAAGACGTTAAGGCCTATGTCGCCGCTTGTGAGGTTTGTGCTAGGTCCAAGACTCCCAGGTCCCCACCAGCGGGCTTACTGCATTCGTTGCCCATTCCCCAGAGACCTTGGACACATATCTCCATGGATTTTATCACCGATTTGCCTCCATCCCAAGGCAAGTCGGTGGTGTGGGTGGTGGTAGACCGCTTCAGTAAGATGTGCCACTTTGTGCCCCTCAAGAAACTACCCAACGCCAAGACGTTGGCTACCTTGTTTGTCAAACACATCCTGCGTCTCCATGGGGTCCCTGTCAATATTGTTTCGGACAGAGGGGTACAATTTGTTTCATTGTTTTGGAGAGCCTTCTGTATGAAGTTGGGGATTGATCTGTCCTTCTCCTCTGCCTTCCATCCTGAAACCAATGGTCAAACGGAGAGGACTAATCAATCTCTAGAACAATACTTAAGGTGTTTTGTCTCTGACTGTCAATATGATTGGGTCTCATTCATTCCCCTCGCCGAATTTTCCCTTAATAACCGGGTCAGTAACTCGTCAGGGGTCTCTCCCTTTTTCTGTAATTTTGGGTTTAATCCACGGTTCTCCTCCGTTTCACCTGGTAGTTCCAACAATCCCGAGGTAGAGGTCGTTCATCGGGAACTGTGCACAGTCTGGGCCCAGGTTCAGAAGAACCTAGAGGCGTCCCAGAGCGTACAAAAAACTCAGGCTGATAGAAAACGTTCTGCTAACCCCCTGTTTATGGTCGGGGATCTGGTGTGGTTGTCGTCTAGGAACTTGCGTCTCAAGGTTCCGTCCAAGAAGTTTGCTCCCCGGTTTATTGGGCCGTATAAGGTCATTGAGGTCCTCAATCCTGTCTCCTTCCGGCTGGAGTTACCCCCGTCTTTTCGTATACACGACGTGTTTCATGCCTCCCTCCTTAAACGCTGCTCCCCGTCCTTGGCTCCCTCGAGGAGACCTCCTGTTCCCGTCCTCACCCCTGAGGGGGTGGAATTCGAGGTGGCCAGGATTGTGGACAGCAAGATGGTCCAAGGCTCCCTCCAGTACCTGGTCCATTGGAGAGGTTACGGGCCCGAGGAGAGGACTTGGGTACCCGCCCGGGATGTTCACGCTGGGGTATTGGTCAGTAGGTTCCACCTGCGTTTCCCCAGTAAGCCAGGTCCACTTAGAAAGGGTCCGGTGGCCCCTCATAAAAGGGGGGGTACTGTAAAGGATCTGCCAGGCACAGCTTCGGGTTTAACTCCCTTAATTAATCAGTCAGCACCTGAATCTACATCCCTGAGACTGACTCCAGCTTCCACCACTCAGGCTGGCAGGCTTAGGAGTGGGAGAGCCTATCGCAGCCTGGCCAGACTCAGCTAGCACCCGCCCTCTGTCTATTTATACCTGCATTTCCTGTTCCTCCTTGCTTGTTATTCTTTTTCGTGTGGTTTCCTGGCCCAGCTACAGCTCCTTCTATTTTGTTCCTGCTCCATACAGACCCTGGCTTACTGACTACTCTTCTGCTCTTCGTTTGGTACCTCGCACACTCCTGGCTTGACTCGGCTCGTTCACCACTCTGGTTGCTCACGGTGTTGCCGTGGGCAACTGCCCCTTTCCATTGCTTGTATTCCCTTGTATGTTTGTCGTGTTTGTCGTGCACTTACTGAGTGCAGGGACCGCCGCCCAGTTGTACCCCGTCGCCTAGGGCGGGTCGTTGCAAGTAGGCAGGGACAGAGTGGCGGGTAGATTAGGGTTCACTTGTCCGTTTCCCTACCCCCCGGTCATTACAAATAGAGGAAATGATTATACCTGGAGGCAAAACACAATCAGGATCTTCCTCCGAAGGTGGGCTGGCCATGAAGCTACGCGACAGTGCATCAGCCTTAATATTTTTAGACCCAGCCCTATAGGTGACCAAAAATTTGAATCTGTTAAAAAATAACGCCCATCGAGCTTGTCTCGGGTTTAACCTCCGGGCAGATTCTAGGAAAACCAGATTCTTGTGGTCGGTAAGGACCGTTACCTGGTGCCTAGCCCCCTCCAGGAAGTGGTGCCACTCTTCATATGCCCATTTAATGGCTAAGAGTTTGCGGTTGCCAATATCATAGTTACTCTCAGTGGGCGAAAACTTCCTGGAGAAGTAGGCACAGGGGCGGAGATGGGTGAGGGACCTGGTACCCTGAGACAAGACAGCCCCCACTCCCACCTCGGACGCGTCAACCTCCACGATAAATGGCTCCATTTGGTTGGGCTGAACAAGTACTGGGGCCGAGATAAAGCACTTCTTAAGGACCTCAAAAGCCTGGACAGCCTCAGGAGGCCAGTGGAGGAGATCAGCACCTTTGCGAGTGAGATCCGTAAGAGGCTTGGCGATGACCGAGAAGTTAGCAATAAATCTCCTGTAATAATTAGCGAACCCCAGGAAGCACTGTAACGCCTTCAGGGAGGCAGGTTGGACCCATTCCGCCACAGCCTGGACCTTGGCGGGGTCCATGCGGAATTCATGAGGAGTGAGGATTTGACCCAAAAACGGTATCTCCTGCACCCCAAACACACATTTTTCGATCTTAGCAAACAGCTTGTTTTTCCCGAAGGGCCTGGAGCACCTTCCTGACATGCTCAATGTGGGAGGACCAGTCCTTGGAAAACACAAGTATGTCATCAAGGTACACTACAAGAAATACCCCTAGGTAGTTTCTTAAAACCTCATTTATGTAATTCTGGAAGACCGCTGGAGCATTACACAACACAAAGGGCATGACGAGGTATTCGAAATGACCTTCGGGCGTGTTAAACGCAGTCTTCCACTCATCCCCCTCTTTGATGCGGATAAGGTTATAAGCCCCTCGTAGATCAAAATTAGAGAACCATTGGTCCCCCTGAACCTGATTGAAGAGATCAGGAATCAAAGGAAGGGGATACTGGTTCCTTACAGTGACCTTATTCAAGTTTCGGTAGTCAATGCATGGCCTAAGACCACCATTCTTCTTCCCTACGAAGAAGAAGCCAGCACCTACCGGAGAAGTAGAGGGGCGAATGTAACCCTTGGCCAGGCATTCCTGGATATACTCTCTCATGGCTTCACGTTCGGGACAAGAGAGATTAAATATCCTACCCTTAGGGAGCTTAGCTCCTGGTACCAAATCAATTGTGCATTCGTATTCTCTATGAGGTGGTAACACTTCGGAGGCCTCTTTAGAGAAAACATCAGCGAAGTCCTGAACAAACTCAGGTAGAGTGTTCACCTCCTCAGGGAGAGAAATAGAATTAACAGAAAAACATGACGTCATGCATTCATTACCCCATTTGTTAAGATCCCCAGTATTCCAGTTAAACGTGGGATTATGCATCTGCAACCAGGGAAGGCCTAAAACCAAATCGGACGATAATCCCTGCATCACCAGTACAGAGCACTGCTCCAAATGCATGGAGCCAACAAGGAGTTCAAAAACAGGGGTATGCTGTGTAAAATAACCATTAGCAAGAGGAGTGGAGTCGATACCCACTACCGGGACAGGTTTAGGCAAATCAATCAATGGCATAGCTAGAGACATAGCAAATTCCACAGACATAATATTAGCAGAAGACCCTGAATCCACGAAGGCACTGCCGGTAGCAGACCTACCACCAAAAGAAACCTGAAAGTGAAGCAAGATTTTATTACGTTTCATATTTACGGGAAATACCTGTGCGCCCAAGTGACCTCCCTGATGGTCACTTAAGCGCGGAAGTTCTTCCGGCGGCTTATTCTTACACCTAGGACAGTTGTTCACTTGATGCTTGTCATCCCCACAGTAGAAGCAGAGACCATTCTTCCTGCGGAACTCTCTACGTTGTTGGGGGGACACGGAGGCCCCGAGTTGCATAGGTACCTCCGAGTCTTCCGTGGAAGAACGGAGCAACGGAACCTCGGGAGGCATCATGGGGGAGTCAGAGGAGAAAACACAAACACGTTCAAGTCGTCGTTCCCTGAGACGTCGGTCAAGTCGTACCGCTAAAGCCATAACCTGATCTAGGGAGTCAGAAGAGGTATAGCTAACTAGCAGGTCTTTCAGGGCGTTCGACAGACCCAATCTAAACTGGCACCTTAAGGCAGGGTCATTCCACCGAGAAGCTACGCACCACTTCCTAAGGTCAGAACAATACTCCTTAACAGGTCTCTTACCCTGACGTAAGATCACCAGCTGACTCTCGGCAAAAGCAGTCTTTACAGTCTCGTCATAAATGAGCCCGAGAGCAGAAAAGAAAAGATCAACGGAAGAAAAAGTTCAGGGGCGTCAGGAGCCAAGGAGAAGGCCCATTCTTGGGCCCCGTCCTGGAGCCGGGACATAATTATACCCACCCGCTGGCTCTCAGAACCAGAGGAGTGGGGCTTTAAGCGAAAATAGAGCCTACAACTCTCCCGAAAGGAGAAAAAAGTCTTCCGGTCCCCTGAGAACCGGTCAGGCAACTTGAGGTGGGGTTCAAGAGGTGAGGTGAGGGACACTACCAGGGTAGCATCAGGCTGTTGTCCCTCTGAGCCAGGGCCTGGACCTGTAGGGAGAGGCCCTGCATTTGCTAAGCCAGGGTCTCAATGGGGTCCATAGTAGTGTCAGGGACCAGGGTAGACTAGGTAAATGGGCTTGTGATTATGTAATGTCGGGGTAGGGAGACAGACAAGTGAGCCCTAATCTACCCTGGCTACTTGCAACGACCCGCCCTAGGCGACGGGGTACAACTGGGCGACGGTCCCTACACTCAATAGGTGCACGACAGACAAACAGACAAGGGTACAAAGAAGCCAGGGAAATGGGGACGTTGCCCACGTGGACACCGTGAGCAACAAGCGAAGTGAACGAGCCGAGTCAAACCAGGAGATGAGCGAGGTACAAAAACACAGAGCAGAAGAGTGGTCAGTAAAGCCAAGTTCAAACACAAGCAGAGGATCAGTAGTTCAAGAAGCTGCAGCAGGGCCAGGAAACCAGCAGAGAAGAATCACAAGCAAAGGAGGAACAGGAAAGGCAGCTATAAATAGACAGAGGGCGGGAGCTAGCTCCGTCTGGCCAGGCTGTGATAGGCTCTCCCACTCCTAAGCCTGCCATCCTGGGTGGTGGAAGATGGAGTCAGTCTCACAGACATAGAAGCAGGTGCAGACTGATTACCTATGGGCGTCGACACAGAAGTTGTGTCTGGCAAATCCTTTACAGTGCTTGTATCTTTTTAAACTTTATTATCACCGCCTTAGTAATGGCCGCCGGCTGATTGACAACCTCCATTACTAAGGCGGGGCTTAATGTTAGCAGGTGCAGAGGCCAACACTAACCCCCATTATTACCCCGGTACCCACCGCCACCAGGGGTACTGGGAAGAGCCGGGTACGAACCAGTACCCGTCCATCTGTAGTGACGGGCAGGCACCGGGGTGGCCGCAGGCTGGTAGTATTAGGCTGGGGAAGGCCAAAAACAGTGGCCCTTCCCACCCTGGTAATGCTGCCTGCTGTTGTGTTGTATCTGGCTGGTTATGAAAATTGGGGGGGACCCCACATCGTTCTTTCCAATTATTTTTTTTTGTTTTTTTTTTTAAATGACGTGGGGTCCCCCCATTTTTCATAACCAGCCAGATACAATAAAGCAGCAGCAGCCTAGCATTACCAGGGTGGGAAGGGCCACTGCATCTTGCCTTTCCCCTACTCATAATACCAGCCTGCGGCCACCCCAGTGGCCGACCATCACTACAGATGGTTAAGCACTGGATCGTACCCGGCTCTTCCCAGCACCCTTGGTGGCGGTGGGTACCGGGGTAATAAAGGGGGTTAGTGTTAGCCTCTGCACCGGCTAACACTAAGCCCTGCCTTAGCAATGGATACTGTCATTCAGCCGGCGGCCATTACTAAGGCGGTAGTAATATAGTTTAAAAAAACCACAAAGACATAGAAAAAATATTTTATTGAAATAAAAAAAAAACACAAAACCCTCATTAACCATTTTATTGATAATAAAAAAAAGCCGTCATCGAAGTAGTCCTGGAATCCGACGTAGTCCTACGACCGAACCTGTAAGAAAACACACAAGAAAAACGATTAGTAACACATGTGTTAGGCTTAGATACAGGGCCCATGTGTGATACTGTCTGTGGGACCTGTATCTAAGCCTACCACAACGTAGGCTTAGATACAGGGTCCAGCAGACAGTAATCTTATACAGTATAAGATTACTGTGTGCTCGGGCCCTGTATCTAAACCTACAGTGTGTGGTAGGCTTATATACAGGGCCCATAAGACAGGATCACGCATGGGCCATGTATCTAAGCCTACCATGTGATTGGCTTAGATACAGGGCCCAGCAGACAGGATCACGCATGGGCCATGTATCTGAGCCTACCATGTGATTGGCTTAGATACAGGGCCCAGCAGACAGGATCACACAATCTGTGATCCTGTCTCATGGGCCCCCTAAGCCTGCTACATCATAGGCTTAGGGGTTGTGCAGTCCCTAAACATTGATGGCCTATCCACAGGATAGGCCATCAATAGCTGATGTGTCTCCCGGGACCCGCAAATCCGCTGTTTTGAAGGTGCCGCAGCACTCGTACGAGAGCTGCTTCCCCTTCATTTCACTACTCGCTCACACTGTGAATCGCCGACACCGATTCACAGTGTGACCGGAATGAAGTGATCGGAATGAAGGGGAGCAGCTCTCGTACGAGTGCTGCGGCCCTTTCAAAACAGCTGATTGGCGGGTCCCGGGAGTCGGACCCCGCCAGTCAGGGCTAATCTTACCTTCCTCTTCGGCCGCGGCAGGAGTTCTGTCCTCTCGATGCTGTGCGCGGCACATAGCGCCATGACGTCATGCGCTTGACGTCAGGACCTCTGCTGCGATCCGGAACCAGGAAGGTAAGTACTGTCTGTTACTATAGTAACAGGGGCCCGCGGCCCGAGTTACTATAGTAACTTTTTATTGATGTGCTGCGGGGGGCTGTGGGCCCCCCGTGCTTCGGGCCCGGTCGCAATTCCGACCGATGCGACCCATATAGCTACGCCAGTGGATAAAAGGATGTTCTTACAAGGTAAAATGGAGCTGCAGCAGTGATGGATAACTTTTTCCAGGCTCATTCCACCTTGTCCTCTGATGTTTGTGTTCCTTAACAAGGTTCTAATCTTCCTTGACATATTTATTTTAGATATTTCTTTTGCACTCAGAGAAAATGCCTTAAGTGTAATTGAGGGGCCGGGTGTTTGCGTGAAACAAGCCTCTAATTCTACTCTTCAAATATTCAATAGTCCTTGTGAAATAACTGTAATAATACCCTCTTCTCCTCTCTCTAATACCCTTCCCCAAGATTACTCCTGATGGATGGGGGAGCACTGCCTGTCTGCATTGGAAATTTAGGCAGTGTACAGAAAGGGTTAAGCTTTTTATTGTAAAGATGTTTTCCTGAATAATCATTTGATTGCAGTCATATTGTCTATTGACGTGAAGTAGATTTTTCTGAGAATTGCTGCACCTTTTTTCAGCTTTCTTTTCTAAGGAAATTGTAGGTGTAGATTTGCCCATACATTTCAACTCTGCTACTTGCTGCGGCAAATTGTGACAAATCGACAAGATTGATCAATCATAGGTTACATTAGGACTGTATGTGAGTGAAGTAGAGATAAGATATAAAGTAAAATGTTCTTTCAAAGATAGTTTTTAGATGGATTATATACTATGCACACACTAGACTTTATCATGAGTTTCAACATCCCGATCCTTTGTTCCTGCATTAGTTAAAAGGTCTGCACAGGTTTAGAAAAAAACATGGCTGCTTCTTTCAGAAACGGTGCTACACCGGTCCACAAGTTGTATGGGATATTGCAGCTCAGCCCCATTCACACATAACCCATAGACAGGTGTGGCACTGTTTGTGGAAGAAAGCAGCCAAGCTTTTATTATCCTGTACAATACCTTTCAAGTAATTCTGTCGTGATATAGTCATAAAGAGTTATATTTGTAGGTCCGATGAGATCCCCTCATATCACTTCTAGAACCTGAGATTAGAGAGATGTATAATTTGCCTGGCATCAAGCAAATTATACATCTTATACTTTTAATAGAAGTATAGTAAGCCGATATCTGTCAGCTGTTCTTAGCCAATCAGCATAACCAGGAGGGATTTCAGCAGTGCTGATTGGTTGAGAGCAGCTGACAAACAGGTCTCTTCTCACAATGCGCCTCCCATATGTCCCTTTAAACTGGATGCAGGTGCAGTAAAGTAAGTTCTGGTAGCTGCAACAAACAAAATTGGAAGTCACATAGACAAATTTATCTAGAAGCAGATCTAGGAACATTTCTATTAACGTTTTTTCTGTTAGCGGGATAGGAAAAAATATATCAAATAAAAAAAATACCAGCAGCAAATTTCATCAAATTAAAAAAACACTGTTCTCACCTATTAAATCCCTGCCACTCCAGCGTTGATTCTTCAATGGTCCCTCACTGGTGTTTGTTTACATTCAGGGAGTGACCGCTAAAGCTAATCATTGGTCTCAGCAGTCACATGCCACACAGTGGGACCCGACAAAGTGGAGTCTTCAGAAAGCAGGAATACACTGTATTTTGTATATGTGATGTACTTTATTACTCTAATCTGTGTAAAATGATTGCAGGTTGTGCTCAAAGGGTTACTTTCTTTACAAGGTTTGTTTATATTCAAACCTGCTCAGGGTAAAATTCTCTGGAAGCATTATAAGCCTTTGGAGAAGCAACCAGTCAATACTTGTACTCCATGATGCTGCTAAATGCAGCCTGCCTGTACAATACTTTCACTGCAAGTTCATCTAAGTAAAGTAAGTTGGATTTTCTAAGTTACCCCCCATGTTTCTCTGGATTCATTTACTGGGGAGGGAAGATATCAGCTTCAGTGCATCCACCCCTTCACCTCTCCATATCTGTGGACTTTTTTTTATTCTGGCCTGGGTTACCATCACAGCCCTGCATCCACACAGGAGCCCATCCCCAGATTACATATATATAACTGGCGTCACAACAAATCTATCCAAGTTCTATTTCCCTTTGACCTCCTTATGTGATACCCAGGAAAATTGCTGTTTATTTACTGTCATTGTACTGTTGCTTTAGTATGCAGGTTTTAATGTGCTTTATTCTATAATCATGGTTGGTACTGAATTCACTTCCCTATATGCAGAAACATAAATGGGCTGCTTCACCTTTAAGAGGTATTCTCCAGAGAGAGGGGAGTGGTGTAGCTAGCTGGGGACTCAGGAACAAACCTCACGCAGTGCAGTGTGTGAAGCAGAGCAGTGCAGAAGTGAGGAGAAGTGTGCAGCAGCGTGCAGGCAGAGGAGATCAGACAAGTCAGTGTCTAAAGTTGGATTCAGGGAGATGCTGCAGCAGACATGTGGATCTGAGAGGAATTCTGTGAGAGGATCAGCTACAGCCATGTGGAAGTGAAAGGAGTGCAGGTCAGTGTGTGTTGCATGTGGCACAGAAGCCAGACAAGGAGCTTGGACACTACTGAGAGTGCCTAGAGCAAAGCAACGAGCTTGCACACAGCCTAGAATCCCCAAGGGACACCATTCCTCTGTGATAGTGCAACTGGATTGGGGCAGTCAGCAGCACACCTTCCAGCACAGTATAGAGAAGAAAGAGGAGCAGAACTCAGAGCACACTTGGAGGAATTACAGACAGAGTCAGGGAGGTGAAGCAGGTACCACCATTTGCAATACCCTGTGATATGTTTATACTACTTAAAGACATTGCCTCTGTAACAAAAGTAACCACCAAGCATATTGTGCCCAGTAAAACTACTGTGAAAGTTTATTGAACCCTGTCTCCTGGAACATCCTTATTTCGGGGTACACCACATAACATCCCAGGGGACAGAGAACAGTGTATCCTACAAGCACCACTTATTTCACTGGTTCTGCGGCCCGAGGTGCGGGAGAGAGAAAGTGCGCCACCGTGACCAAAGAGCGCGAATACCAACTTCAGCTCAGAGAGCCCCGCCCACCGCGACTCGGCGCCCGCGTTACCACACTTACTCTGCACCAGACTGGAGAGCAGTATCTGAAGTGTCAACCATGGAGGGGTAGTTACACCCACCAGCCCATCACTGTGACAAGTGTCGGCTTATCCTCACTCCTTACTCCCAGTTCTGGGATACTGCAACACTAACTGGCATCACCCCTGAAGCCAGTGATTTACTCCAACAGCCACGTGCTGGTATGACATGTCATTGCTCATGGAAAATAGACAAAGACTGGCGGGGGACCACTGGAGCTGTGGGACCCTAAATAAGTGAGTAATGTTTTTATTTTATAACATTTAATTTTTTTTACTTTCAGAGAACCACTTTAACCCCTTAAGGACACGGCCAATTTTGGCCTTGAGGACAGAGCAATTTTTTTTACATTTCCCTCTTTGCATCCCGACGCTCATAACTCTTTTATTTTTTGTACAACGTAGTTGTATGAGACTTTGTTTTTTGCGGGACGAGTTGTACTTTATGTACGTACCATTTTTTTGTACAAATACATTATCGTTTAATTTCTATACATTTTTAATTAGATTAAAATGCAGAAAAAAAGCAGTTGCGCAGCAGTTTTAATATATATTTTTTTTACACCATACACCGATCATCATAAATAATGTTATACATTTGTTGTTACGGTTGTGGCGATACCAAATATGTCTATATTATTTTGTGTTTTGGGACTTATATTTTAAAAAGTTTATTTATTATAAAAAATGTGTGTTTCTGTGTATTTTATTTACTTTTTATTTATTTATTTACCATTATTTTTTTTTTACATTCATTTAACTTTTTTTTTTAATCCCATAAAGGGATTTATAATTTTGATATTGATTTTGTAACTGCAATGTACTGGCATATATCTATATGCCAGTACATTAGCCTGTGTACTGATTGTACACAGGCAGTTGTTAGGGCATACCTCAGTATGCCCTAACAACAGGAAATATGTTCAGACAGCCCTGGGGTCCTTCACTGGACCCTGGGCTGTCTGGCCATATGAGTTGTGGGCTTTGATCGCGTCACAGTTATCTTCTGTGACGCGATCAATGTGCAGTCCCCCCTCTTTGAATGCCGAAATCAGCTTTCATCGCGGCGTTCAAAGGGTTAACAGCGGAGAGAAGATGTTTCTCTTCTCTCCGCTGTCAGAGCGGGGCCGTGACTGCGTATTACAGCCGTTGCCCCGCTCTCGATCGCACACACAGAGACGGCAGAGACTGCTGTCACACAGGACGAGTATGCTCGTCCTAATGCGCGAAGTGCTCGCCGCTCAGGACGAGCATACTCGTCCTGTGTCGGCAACCAGTTAAAGAGACATTAAAAAAAAGAAAAGAGATGGGTGGGAAAGCTACATTGTATGCAATTAATCTTTTGTTTACATATCCTGGACTCACAGAATGAGTGGTTTACAGAAAGGGACATCACTTAAAAAGTTCTTATGTTCTGATAAAATAGATAATTAAAAATAATTATATCCAGGACATAAATGATACATCATGAGAACGGGAGAATATACGTTGCATTCACCTTGACCACCATAAAAAGGCACTGACCAGCAGGGACTGTCCACAGTATACAAGGATGATCACAAGCTAGATACTGTATGCACCATTTGTTTCAATGGAGCTCACACAGTATATAAGCTCTATGTATGCGAGGCTCAATGTTGTATATATTTTCACGTGGGGTGCATGGACCCACTGGGCTGTACCACCTTGACGGTATGGCAACAGGGCACAGGTCACAGTCTATAGTTCGTACAGTGCACCTGTGGCAGCTCGGACAGTAGCAATGACTGGCTCGGCTGGGACTAAGGCAGCAGGCAGACGTCAGGCATGGTGTAGCAGGACAGGCGTGGAATACAGCACGGCACTTGACCAGGTAGCACGGGATACAGGTACAGGAACTGGGAACTGGGAAAGACTAGGAGACCATTTGCTAGACAAACTAAGGGTACGACAAGATTGCTCAGGCATGGGAGGAAGGGGCTGGCTCCTTCTTTTAGTCCAGGGTATTCATGGGCTAATTCTTACATTAAACTCCGATGCGCACGCTGGCCCTTTAAGAGCGGGCATGAGCGCGCGTACCCTACGTGACCTGGCCAAGGTAAGCGGAAGTGAGCACAGGGGAGGTGAGTGACCCTGACGGCCCGCGGCCATAAACATGACAGTATACTGCTGAGCACTATGATATAGACATTTATATAAAAACTATATATATGGTGTATTCTCTATATATCACTTTGAAAACTTCTAAAAAGTATATATGGTATATAGATTTCAAAATGTATTTACATTTGCTACTTATTAACAAGGCATAAGAAACATCTTGATCCCATCACATGTTATCATATAGTATAGACTGTGGATCTGCAGCAAGTGATTAAGTCCATGAATTGTTATACTGCCTAGAACCATATTTAGTATTAATGTGACTTCCTCACTGAGAAACTGTATTTTTTAAGTTCCAGACACAGTAAATTACTCAAATTGTGGAAACACCATATTAAGTATCAACAAAAAAAACAAAGTATTATCTTAAAGTGCCATATTAGTGTAGGTAAAAATACCTAAACATTTAAAAGTATAAAATAAAAATTAAAGCGTACCTCAAATGATAAAAAAAAAAAAACAACAGCTTTGTATCAATGAATAGTGCAGGTAAATATAAGAAACTTTGTAATATATGTTAGTAAAGAAATATGCTTCTTACTCCATTTATCAGGCAGCTTTGCTCTTTTCTGTTTTTAACATAGAAGTCTATGAAGAGGGGAGGGGAAGGGAAGGAGGAAGCTGCTGGAAGCGAGACACACAAACTACAGTTCACTAGCTCTGCTACACCTAGCACTTTGATATTGCTATATCTACTAAAATAATTCTCTACCACTATTCAGAGTAAGGTAATAAATCAATTAGTAGCCTCTCCCTCCCCCTACCCTCTCCATAGACTTCTATGTGTGAGGCTGGAGACGGATAACAAATTCTTAGAGATGTCTTAGGCTCAATAACGAGAAGGGGACAAAAGCAGCCTGATAAGTGAAGAAGGAAGGATAATTCTTTAATAAAGTATATTACAAAGTATTTTATATTTACTTGTACTATCATGAAAAGTTGTTTTATAACTGCAGGTACAGTTTTTGAGGAAATGCTGGCGAACTATTTGTTCATATAGATGTTCTATAGAGGAGGTATATAGAAAAGCTGTAGCAGGAAGACACAATAAATAAACAATAAACAATGAACAATACCAGAGTGTATTTCATTATACTAGATTAGGAATACTCTTTAATCTATGCATGAAAACTCTGTTTTAGGGGACAGGAGTTCCCATTAAATAATAGGATGTCACATCTAAAGTATAATGAACAAAGTGAAGTCACAGCATATGAAATAATAGTCTCCGTAAAGGGGCATGCATTACAAGGGTGATGTCACCACACAGAAATAATGGTTCCTGCAATGTCACAGTACAGAGATTATGCAGACCGGGATATTACATTACATCACAATACAAGGATAATGAACAAAAACAGAAATAACAAACACAGCGAAATCACACATATACATGAATAATAAAACACTGTGAAGTCATAGCAAAGAGTTATTGTACACAGTGATGTCACAGTATGGATAATGCATGCAGAATAATGTCATGGGATATAACAAAGTTCAGGGATAATAAACACACGGCTGTCATAGCTAATGTCCATGGCAATGGTGTTACCTCCTTTGGGTTTCAATATTAGCTACTGTAACGTCCGTGGTCGCTGACCACGAACTCCTTCCACCCAGTCGACGCCCTTCTCTCCAAAGATGTCTGCACATACGTCCATCCTGTTCCACAGTGACCACCAGGGTGTGCTCACGAGCTCAGTCCAGACTTAAGAAGCCAAAGTGCACGCAGGTGGGAGATTGAGCTGATTGTGCCCCTCCTTGCAATACCTGAGCGTTGTTTGTCGCATCCAAAGTATGTCTATACAAATGGTCTCCTAGTGTTTTCCAGTTCCCAGTGTTCCCCGTACCTGTATCCTTTGCTATCCTGGTCAAGTGCCATGCTGAGCTGTAGTTGTGCTGTGCTGTATTCCACTCCTGTCCTGCTACTCCACGCCTGACATCTACCTGCTGCCTAGTCCCAGCCGAGCCTGCCTTGCTACCTTCCAAGCTGCCACAGGTACACTATACGAACTATAGACTGTGACCTGCGCCCTGTTGGCCAGCTGCCATACCGTCAAGGCAGTACGGCCCATTGCGTCCACTAACCCAACGTGACAGTTACCACCCAGGCTCCATTACAACTTCGAAAAGAACTTCGAACAATTTAACAGCGGACACATAAAGGATCAACCTCTGCTTATATATACTATGAGGGAATATGTACAACATAGGGGTTCCCTGCTTTTGACCTCACACAACAGTGTCCCTTTTTCGTACGTAATCAACATTTTTTAAGTGCTTTATTATTTTCCATATTTTTTCACAAAGTATAGTGGAGTTGATGAAACTTTACTGTTAATTTGATTGATTTTAATGAATGCTGCAAAACAAAAGATGTTCTTCTCATCGTATTTCTTATTTGCATTAGGGTTGAGGTCAAACTTCTTCAAAAACTTTGAGAAGAAAATTACAAGCGATAAAATATAACTTTGAACATCAAGTCACGGATGAATTCTAGCAGACTACATGCCAGATGGGTTTAATATACTGTGCTAAATCAGCTTCATTATTACTTTAGATAATTAAAACACATCACATATCTCCTCACTCCCGAGGAATGTCTCAGGAAACGTCACATGTAGTTGATTGAATTATTGGAATTGTTTTATTCTATTATTTTTGTTTTATTCTATTATATATTTATTTTTTTTATTGGATTTTTTTGCAGTTGTTTTGGTTATTGCGTCTTTTGTTTTCTGCTAAGAATAATGAATTTGGGGCTATTCAAAGGTAATGTGTCATGTATTCAAAGGGGTTTTGCAGTTAGAAGTAATTGATGGCCCATTCTCAAGAAAGGTTAACAACATCTTATCAGTCGGGGGTCCAATTCTCGGCACCACAGCCATTAAGCTGTTTTGTAGGCGCCATGTCGCTCGCTGCTGTTTTCCGTTCTTTACTGTCACTGCTCATACTTTGAATTGCCAACAAACTTGTAGTGGCGTTTCACAGTATTACAGCTTTCTCCCATTTACAGTAGAGAGCAGGTAAGAAATGAAGATGAATTGGTACCGTGCTGTGTAAGAGAACCATTCTATCCCTACTAAGGGCTGACTGTAGGCATTGCGCTGCTGAGCTTCTGCCACTGTAAATAGTTGCTTGCAAGAGACTGTAACTAAGACTTGTGCCCATTGTGGAATCAGTTAGCATATTGTCCCTTCGTGAGTAACCGCCACGCAAAAAGTGCCTCTTCGGAGAAAAAGTTAGTTGAGTTGCAAGAACTGTGTTGGGATTATGCATTAATTCCTGTGCCAGGGGATGTCACCATCAGATTTCCCGACTATAAGGCTATGTTCACACGGAGTATTTTGGGGGAGGAATATCTGCCTCAAAATTCCGTTTGGAACTTTGAGGCAGATATTCCTCTCCCTGCACGCCGATTTTCGCGGCAATTATCGCGCCGTTTTTCACCCGCGGCCATTGAGCGCCGCGGGCATAAAACAACGAGAAATACGCTTCCTCCTGCCTCCCATTGAAGTCAATGGGAGGTCGGAGGCGGAAGCGCCCGAAGATAGGGCATGTCGCTTCTTTTTCACGCGAGGCAGTTTTACTGCTCGCGGGAAAAAGACGCCGACGCCTCCCATTGAAATCAATGGGAGGCGTTCTCGGGCCGTTTCTGCCGAGTTTTGCGACGCGGTTTCCGCGTCAAAAAACTCGGCAAAATACCCCGTGTGAACATAGCCTAATACTCCAGTTTGATCACATTAAATGCATAACTGGGCAGATTTGGCATTCAAGAGTCTAGGAAAGCAGTTATTGGAACAATCGGCTGGCAGTATTATTTAATAGGGACCCTCTGCTAAGGCCTCACACTATCATTGCCCATCGTACTGCCGCTGATGATGGATCCGTGAAACACAGACCGCACACAGATGGCTTACATGTGCAGTCCATTGTTTCAACGGACCAAATTAATGGAATGGCCGAGAATGTTACGTAAAAAATGGACAGGAGTAGGACCTGTCCTATTTTTGTCGGAACGGCCACACCGTTCCGTTAAAACAAAGGAAGTGTGTATAGCCCCATAGAAATGAATGTGTTAGTGTACTATCCATTAAAAAAATGGATAGCACACTGAAGAAAATAACTGAAGTGGGCATGAGGCCTAAGTCTGTTTATGGGTTCACTGTAATAGGGTTACACAGGGGCGCTTTATATGCCATTATGTAGGTGTGGCTTATACTAATGGGCTGGGGGTTGACATAGGAAGCAGGAAGTTTTTTTTAAAATTGATTTAGAAAAGTAGGGAAGTATTGTAACTAATCTTTTCAGAGCTCTAAAACCTTAAGAACACAGCAATTTTTTTTGAGTTTTTTTCATCACTGCGTTTCAGCAGCCATAACTTTTTAATTTATTTTTTTTTGAGCTCGTGGACTATGAGAGCTTTTTTTGTGGAATAAGTTGTAATTTTTTAATGCCACTATTTTGGGATAGATATACAGTAATGCATTGAAAAGCTTCTATTTTTTTATTTATATATTTTTTGGTGGGGAAATGGAAACAATACAGGAACTCAGCCATTGAATTTTGGGTTTTGTTTTTACGGTGTCCACCGTGCGGTGTAAATGACATGTTAACTTTTTATTCTGTGGATTAGTACGATTATGGCTATAGCAAATTAATAGTTATTTTCATGTTTTACTACTTTTGCCTTAATAAAAACATTTTTTAAATCATTTATATTTATGTCACTGTATAACTCTTTGTTTTCCACTGATATAGCTTCATGAGGGCTAGTTTTCAGTAATAGCATTTTGGGTTACATAAAACTTATTAATTAACTTTTATATTCTGTCTTTACAGTTGCAGAAATACTTACTATGTGTACTTTTTATTTAAAAAAATCCATAATAAAGTATTTTGAAAAAGGGGAAAGGGTTTATTTTGTATTTATATACTTTGGCTATTTTTTTAAATTTTTGAACCTTTTATTTAACTTTTTTTTAATATTAAATAATATTTATTTTAGTCTCACTAGGAGGCTTGACCATTCAATTGCTTAATTGCTTCAATAATACACTGCAATAATTCTGTATTGCAATGTATTATTCCTGTCAGTGTAAAACTAATACTAATAGGCATACACATCTGCCCCCTTCTGCCACAGCAATCTATTGGCACCCCTGGATCGCGTCAGGGGCGTAGAAGTGGTAACAGAGGGAGTTTTAGATGCCGCAGCCAGCAAATAGGAACCATAAAGAATTCTATTCTACAATAATGGAAAGGATATTGCAGGATGATAGCCAATACAGATAATAGTGGGTGATTTACACCTAGAAATAGACAATACAGAAGATTGATGCCCTCCATCCAGCCCTTATGAGGAAAGCGAAGTGTCAATACTGCAGAATTTTGTGAACAGAATTGATTTAGTGGACTTTTGGTGTCTCCTAAATCCAACTGAAAGAGATTTTACTTTTTTTCCACATGTCCATGGTTCACTTGCTAGACTAAATATTTATTTCTTATATTGACAAATGTATTATCCAGACTGATAGATGCACAAATTCATGATACAATTATATCAGATCATTCACCCATCAGTATAGAGTAAAAAAAACTGTCATTATAACAAAGGCTTAAAGTGCACTTTCCATGACACTTGTCAGAAGACAGTAAGCAAATTTAGAGATCAGATGAAGGAATGTTGGCGGAATATACACGTAGCAGTCAACAACACATGGTAACCCCTGTTCAGTTCTGGGAAACAGAAAAATGTGCACTTAACTGACATATATGTAACTTGAAAACATTATAGAAAAAAATTACACACCATACAATACAGTAATTATTCTAACACCAACGAGGAACAGACCTTAACAAAACACAACCCTTTAACTAGACTATTACACATGCAAAGGCCAGAAATCTGCCCATAATATATGCATCAATTGATAATAGGTGATACCTTAGAAGCTTGGAAGTATATACTGTGTGTAAAATATTAGATTTGACTACTTCCTTTACAAAATACGTAAATATTTGAGATTTAACCAGGTTTAGGGCCTGTTCACATCAGCGTTGTCTTTCCATTGTGGGGTTCCATCAGAGCATTCCAGCAATGGAAACCTTAGCTTCCGTTTGCATCACCATTGATCTCAATGGTGACAGATGCTTTGCTAATGGTTTCCGTTTGTCACCGTTGTGAAAGGGTTCCATTTTTTTGACGGAATCAAAAACGCAGTCGACTGGTTTTAGTTTGCCTTTTCGTTGAGGGGTTCTTCCAATAGAAAGCTCTGACGGAACCCCTCAACGGAAAGACAATGCTGATGTGAACACACCCTAAGGCAACTCTCCCACTACAAGAGCACACTGGGAAA
The DNA here is from genome assembly GCF_050947455.1 of Rhinoderma darwinii. NCBI lineage: Eukaryota > Metazoa > Chordata > Amphibia > Anura > Rhinodermatidae > Rhinoderma > Rhinoderma darwinii. The sequence continues at coordinate 356,064,730 of NC_134689.1, forward strand.
AACAAGGCTTATAACAGATATATAACCTATTTTTTCCTGCAACTGGTAAACTACAGTACCACCTTATGATATAGGAAATGTGAGTGGGAGAGTTTGTACTTCTTTGTTATCTCTTTATAAGGCTTATAAAGAGATAACAAAGAAGTACAAACTCTCATACTCACATTTCATATATCATAAGGTGGTACTGTAGTTTACCCATATCATGTTTGAGTCCTTAGTGCACACATTAAGTGCAGGGATTCTAAGAAAATCGTTTTAAAAAGCAATAATAAATTAGATTATATATTACTTGGGTATAAAACACATGCTATCTCCTACCTATATAGTTTATTGGGACTGTCTGAATGAGAAGATATATTAATAGATACCATGGAATAATGGAGGCAAGATATGGCAATAGAGCTGGCAACAGAAGAAATCAGGATCAGATGTGTAACATCCTGTGAGAAATAGAGGCAAATACCATTTACAATAACACATAGGTCATATCATACATTCCGTATGGGAAAATACATGGACCACTACCAAAATGCCCTAAATTTGGCATACGTGTTTATGGAAGTGACCTACATTAAAAAGATTTTTGGAAGATATACTGTATGGACAAGAGGATTTGGACAGCTACACATTACACCTTTATGAGCTTTTATGATATCCCATTCTAAATCTATAGACATTAATATGGAGCTGGTCCGCCCTTTGCAGTAAATACAGCTTCCCTTCTTCTGGGAAAACATTTTAGCAAAATTTGGGTTGTGTGTCTTGGGGATATTTTTCCCTTTCATCCAGTAGAGCATTTGTGAGGACAGACACTGATGTTGGACAAAAGGGCCTGGCTCGTAATCTCCGTTCTAAGTTCATCCCAAAGGTGTACGATGTGGCATGGCATGGGTTTCCATGGGCGAGCAGCTCCGTGCAAACCTTACATCACAAAGCACATACCAAAGCGCTGGATGGAGTGATGTAAAACACGTCTCCACTGGACTCTGGAGCAGTGGAAGCGACAAATCACACTGCTATCTCTGGCAGTCTGATGGATGAGTCTGACTTTGGCGAATGCCAGGAGAACGTTATCTGCCTGACTGCATTGGGCCAACTGTAAAGTTTGGTGGAGGAGGGATAATGCTATCAGGTTGCTTTTCAGTTGTTGGCCTAGGCTCCTTAGTTTCAGTGAATTATTATATTAAGCATGACTGTGCCCCAGTTTAAAAATTGAGGTCCATAAAGGCATAGTTGGGTGAGTTTGATGTGGAGAACTTGACTGGCCCACACAGAGCCTTAACCTCAATGAGCCAGGCCATTTTGTCCAACATCAGTTTCTGACCTCACAAATGCTCTTCTGGATAAATGTGAAACCAATGTGGGACCAACTCCATATTAATGCCTATAGCATTAGAATAAGCTGTCATAAAAGCTCCTATAGGTGTAATGTGTTGGTGTCCCATATGGTGTGTTTTTCACTGTGGGCAATAGATGTGTAACTATAATAATAATGCGTAGAAGACAGGGACGAGGTGGATCCAGCGTTGCTGTGAATAAAACGGAACTTGTTCCAAGTTTAATGCAGATGATTTTAAAATTCAGGAACAATCTGGACGATGTCCTGAGGTGCTTAGGAGAGATGTGAGGGAAATTGAAGGAGCCTACGCGTTTCAAACGCTTCCTGCGTTCTTAATCATGGCTAGAACAAGTTCCGTTTTATTCACAGCAACGCTGGATCCACCTCGTCCCTGTCTTCTACTCAACATATATCGCGTGCCGACGCGAGGATCCGTGCGGTGATTCGAAGTGCAAAATCTACATATGAAAGGTGAGCTGGAGGTTTCGTCTCCCCCTCTTGTTTCTATAATAATAATGCCCTTACTTATCATTCTGAGGTTCGTTGTAATTTAGCAATGCAGATTTGATCCACAGCCCCTAGATGAGCCTAAAAAGTTGCCAGCATTTAGAGAGTTTTAATGTCTCAGATAGAACCCTGCTTTCAACATCTTCCCCCACCTTTCTTTATCCATTCCCACTCATGCCCTTTTCTTGGCAAGAATAAGAAATAGCAGCAAATGTTCAGTCCCCTTTGCACGTCAGTTTTATTTACTCATCTCTTCTTTGTTGTTTTCTTTTTTTTTTTTTCCTTTTAACTTTTTTATTTGCTATTTTATTTCCTTTTCTTGTCATGTTTTTCTCTGCCTCCTGCACACAGCAGGAGGTTAAACAAAGGGGCACTGAAAATATCTAAAATGCGCTGGGCTCAGGTGACAGAGAGGGGACAGTGACAGGAAAATCAGTCATGGTGGAATGAACAAACAGGAGAGAGAAAATGGGCTGTGACCAGTTAAGGTGAAACGAGGCACCAACTGTTCGCTTTGTGCGTATCAAATCAAAACGTTGAAATTGCACCAGATTTATTTTTGCAGAAATTTCTTGCTATAATGCGGTTTTTGTTTCTGCCGAGACAGACATATGCCTTTAGCCATGATGTGCCAGGATTTTTTTCAACCTGTGTAAAATCATTAAAAGACAAGTATACAGTATGTCTCCTATAGATACATCTTCTTTGCATTGCTGTATCTACCAATAATACATTAAAGGGGTTGTCTAAGGACGACCACGCCTTTCCATATGTCTTATTAGGGAATATGTACATCATATAGGGGGGCCCTGCGCCAGAACGTGGCTGACCTGGTGAGTCTATGCAATACATGGACAGTCGTGGAAATATGACTGGTCGCCATGTAATGCTACTTAAAATGTGTGCCGAGACACGGCTTCCCCGACAATAATAGCTGATTGCCGGAAGTGGGAGATCAGCTAATCGCAGAACTGGTTTCATTTTAATGAGGGGTTATTTTCGTGACTCAACACTTTTAATGAATTTGTAATGCCAGTTGGTACACATATGTCATATTATACTATTTTAAGCTTTGTACAGAACATAATTAAGTATTAAGTAACATTTCCTCTGTAGATGAAAACACCATCTGTAAATACAGGTCATTGAAGGTCCTCTTCTTTCAAGTTGTAAAAATTGTAATGAAATTCAGTAAACTGGTTTATAGAATGCTAGTTGACTATCAATATCACAGCTCCCACAGAGGCTGCTACCTGGCTTGCCCAGACTCCTGGTCGGTTCAACTTCCTACTTGAACAGCAGTATGAATTGGACAGGATGGATGTATAAGGGCAGGGATTTTTTTTTTTTTTTAAACTGTATAAAAAGGCTGAAATGTCATTCAGATATCTGCCAAATGCTGGGTAAAAATTCCTGAGGAAGCTGTAATGACAACCATATTGAATATCACTCTGATGTTAGAGAAACAGATACAGCTATGAAATGGTTCAACAGAATTTTAACAACTGTACAGAAAAGAATGAGGTTGGGAACAAACTTCTTCCTTCCTTCACCCTTAATGCAAACATTGGTGCTATCAGTCTAAATGGGGGTTGTTGAAGAGTTAGGCTCAGTTCTTATATTGTGAAAAAATTTCTAGTGGATTTCCATGCGAATTTGAGATACATTTTGCCACAGTTTTGTCATATTGCATTATAGTGGGTGAAATTGACATCAAAATACATGATAGATAGGATTTACATTTTTCCAGCATGTCCTAAAATATGCATAGATTTTTTCTGCTGCATGTGAGTGAGGTTAGAAAAATATCTAATATAGCTCACAAAGTCAGAGCGTAATCGAGCTTCTGCTCCTGTTGCTTTTATCCAGGAGAGCTGAAGACGGTCAATAGACTTGCATTATAGTCTATAGGCCATCTCCAAACAGCAGCCTCTTTAGGCAGAGAGAGCTCTGACTGAGGAGGCTGCTGTCGGAGGTAGACAAGTCAGCTATACTGGTTGGGACTTTGGCTGAACGCAAGAAGGTTATGTTTCCGTATGTTTCTCTGGGCAGAGATACTGACCAATGGTCTGAGAATGCAAGCTAGGCAGTGAAGGGAGTTTCGGAGAGAAATGTCGGTAGAAGACTTGTGGGAACCGGGCTAGGCTGCATCCATCGTTGGGCTTGTAGTGGCAGCCAACACTGTACAGAGACCTAGCTAGGCGGTAAGACTGGAAACATAAATAAAAACTTTGAACCACTCAGAAAGAGACTTACCTGCACTGGCGAGCATAGTGCAAGACTAAGGGAAGAAACAGTCCCAAGTTAGGCCTATAGAGGCCTGTGAATCAGTAACCAGCAACCACCATCTCAAGGGGCACTAGGCCCAAAGTGAAACAGCTAGCATCCACCATTTTGTGGCCTACTAGGCCTTAATTGCCAAACTATCCCCTGTACCACCCTTGGCTCTATCTGTGACAAGTATACAGCAAGCCAGCCATCATCTGCTTGCTTGAACCATTACATTTAAGACAGTGTCTCTCAGTAGCTACTAGGAAGAATTGTTGTAACTCTTTGCTGTATCTGTGTGTGTGATATTTACCACATGTCTGAAAGTAAAGACATATTTTGCCATCACTCCTGTATTTGTACAATCTCTTCTTTGACTTAACCTGCACTGGGCCCTACACCATCCTAGGCCCACACACTTTATAACTTGGCATAGGTGGCAGGATGTCGCGGTACAGAAGAAGAACGTCGGACTATAAAGTTCTGTTGGCAAGCCGATGTGAGCGTTTGACATGATGAACCAGATATGCTGGAGGAGATGCGTTAGCTCCAGCTGGAAAAGCATGAGCATCCTAGACAAATGGGCAGAGATTGTGAACTACTGCATGTTAGAGAGGTGGCCTTTGTGCCACCGGAGAAGGTAGGCCTGAGTGAGGCCATGTCTAGGCCGCAAAGACAGACTAGCTGCTGGTGCATGAGGTGCATTGGATCCTGCAGGAGCAGGGGAGAGCCAGTGAGACTGTCTGGCTGAGCAAGGAGGAGACCATGTGGCTAGGTCTGAGGGCAGTTGCGCGACCACAACTGTTGGCAGTAAAAAAACATTGATGTTCATCCACAAGAGGCGCTGTGGGATACTGAGAAGGACTCTGCTGCTGCTGTACCAGAGTTTGCAACACCAAAGCATCCTTTGGGAGTTGAAGTATCCAGACGATGCACCTGTTTCTGCTGTGGATCCAGAGCGGAGGTCTGAACCTAGAGAAGGACTGTGCTTTGGTGAAAGACTTCATACAGCAGTCTATGGAAAGTGTGTCCTCTGAAGGTAAAGAGAGACTCTTTATGTTCCTGCAAAAGGACTATTTTGTGTGTTCCTAGGTTCCAGTGTTCCTGTTAGGACTGTTCCAGTGTCATGAGGTATCCTGAGTAAGTGACTGTGTCTTGTTGGTCCAGTTGGGCGCCCAACACGCTGTAGTTGTATCTGTGCCAGGGATGCCTCAGATTAAAGTGGAGGGAAATAAATCCCCAAGTTACAGAGAAGTGTTGCTTTACATGCTTTATTATATTTTGGGCCCTCCGTGGGATTGTAAATAGTATGCAAGTATTATAGTGCCCTTTACCTTTAAGATGTGCTGTTAGCTTTTGTTATCTGCTGGTTTTGTATTTTCTCCCCACTAGATGGTGTCCAGTCAGTGGTCAGTCTAGCCGCTGTGATGACAGCGGACAACAAAATATCTTAAAACTACATTGCTAGCTGGCCACAACCTCCCCGCAAATTCAGCTGCTCGCCGGGATGTCGGTAGCTGCATCCGCTGATTGCCACCACAGCTCTCATATGGAAGGGGATGTCATCTGATGAGACAACCCATTTAAATCATCATATTATTCCAGTAGTGCTGATCAGGTTAGGCTCTGAATGTGGCTATCCAGGTTGAAGGGGTTAGCCTACAATCCACATTTATTATGCATCCACAGAAAAGGGGATACATGCTAAATTGCTGGTGTCCGCACCAATTGGACCCCCACCGATTACTATTACTTTGGTCCTGAGAAACCGCCAAACACTCTCATGGTTTCCGTAACTACCATAGAGTTGGATAAATCGGCAACATACTCCACAACTCCAGTTTCAAAGAAACTCCTACTCACTGAGTTTGTGCTGGTGGGGAGAAACAGAGAACTTGGTACCCCCAGACTAATGATTAATGGGGTCGCAGCGGTGTAACATTTATCACCAATCATATACAGAGGTGATGTTTATGAGGATTATCTAGCCATTAATACATCTAAAAAGAATCCTAAATTTATTGTAAACCAGAATTTCTTGAGTCAGGGGCGTAGCTAGGGGGGGGGGGCAGGCGGGGCATGTGCCCCAGCGCAACTTAGAGGGGGGCGCCAGCGCCACCTCCTCCTGCACTATAATTGTACCTGTGTCTATAGGACACAGGTACAATTAGAAACAATGAATGGCCGGGTACGTTCCGTGCCCGGCCATTCAGCTCTTTTGTACCAGTGAAGCGACATCGCACTTACGTAGATGAAAGGCGCTGACTGACTGACAGGGAAAGTCATCCTGCCCAGCCAATCAGCGCCATTCATAGACGCTTCGTTCAACCCCCAGGAGACCTGCGCAGAAGAGAGCAGGTCTCCACTGCTGCCGGCTGGCGTGGGAGCAGGATTAAGGTGAGTTTAAATAGTTTATTTTATTGTAATAAAAAGTGTGTGGCTTTATCTACAGGGGGAGCTTTATCTACAGGGGGGCTTTATCTATGGGGGGGCTTTATCTACAGGGGGGTTTTATCTCTGGGGAGGCTTTATATACGGGGGGTGGCTTTATCTACAGGGGGGCTTTATCTACAGGGGGCTATATACAGGGGTGGGCTATCTATGGAGCACCATATACAGGGGTGGGCTATATCTACAGGGGGGCTATATACAGGGGTGGGCTATCTATGGAGCACTATATACTGGGGTGGGCTATATCTACAGGGGGGCTATATACAGGGGTGGGCTATCTATGGAACACTATATACAGGGGTGGGCTATATCTACCAGGGGGCTATATACAGGGGTGGGCTATCTGTGGAGCACTATATACAGAGGTAGACTATATGTGGAGCACTATATACAGGGGTGGGCTATATCTACAGGGAGCTATATACAGGGTTGGGCTATACATGGAGCACTATATACAGGGCTGGGCTATATCTACAGGGGGCTATATACAGTGGTGGGCTATCTGTAGAGCACTATATACAGGGGTGGGCTATATCTACAGGGAGCTATATACAGGGTTGGGCTATACATGGAGCACTATATACAGGGCTGGGCTATATCTACAGGGGGCTATATAAAGTAGTGGGCTATCTGTGGAGCACTATAGGGGGAGCTATTTGTGGGACACTATATACATGGGTGGGCTATATGGGGGCATTATCTACAGGGGGCTCTATGGAAGGCACTATCTATAGGGGGCACAGTGTGTGTGTATGGGACATGGTGTATGGTGCTATTATAATTAGAAGTGCAGTGTATGGTGCTATTATATTTAGGGGCGTAGTGTGTGGTATAATGAGAACTTTATCTATGTTTATAGGTGTAGAAATGTTGGAAAAGTGAGAAGCTGAAGACATCTGAGCTGCAAACTGCAGAAATGGGCTGTGACCGGGAGAAGTCATCATATAGGTCTGGACCGGATGGAGAAAAAGAACTAGAATCTGAGACGTCACCGGTGAGTCACTTAATGTAAATGTTTATTCTGTCCATAATCAGCACTGTAGTCACTCTATGACCTGCAGCGAGATGATTATATGATTTATTTTTTGTAAAACAGCAACTCCCAGCATATCCTTACCATTGTTCGGGCCATGCTGGGAGATGTAGTTTTACGCCGTACATACCTATACGGCAGGGGTTGCACTAAATTGAGTTGTATTTGTGCTGGTGTTGTATATATGTACTGGGCTTGGTTCTGGTGTTGTGTATATAATTATATTGCTTGTAAAATGTGCAAATGTTTTTATGCTCGAGTTACATAAAAAGAAATGTGGAAAAGAAATGACACGTCATTGATTGGTAGAGAAAACAAACACGGCGAGGGGGAAGGAGATGTCGGGAAAGAGGTTGGGGGAGTGCCAAACGGAATCTTTGCCCTGGGTGCTGGAGAACCTAGCTACACCTCTGCTTGAGTAGAAGTTACTGTATGTGTCTTGACAAATGAAACACAAACTTCTATTAACCTTCTACAATGCTTATGACACGGAAAGTGTCCTACTGTATGATATCTTCTCAGTGGACATGTAAGTTCTACATACCTCCCAACCGTCCCGGATCCGGCGGGACAGTCCCATTTTCTCACCGCTTTCCCGGCGGTCTGCAAAATGTCCCGCTGGTCGCTGCATCCAAACGGCTGATCACTGCTGACTGCAGCAGCGATCAGAAGAAGTCAGGAGTCTTGCGGCGGTGTTCTCACTGCGATCGATGCTGGCCCGGGAGTGGATCAGTCCATTCACCTGACCTTTCATCCAACCTCACCGGTCAGGTGACTGGACTGGTCCACTCCCGGGCCGGCATCGACACCAGTGAGAACGCCGCTGCAAGACTCCAGAAGCGGCCGTACTGCCGACTGCAAGGAGTGAGGGGAGGCCGCCATGACAGGATAGGAGGGAACAGGTGTGGAAAGGGTTAAGGTTACGTGCAGGGAATGAAGGGGAGGGGATTGGAAGGGAGGAGGGAGGGGGAGTAGGTCTCGGGCTTCCCGCAGTTTTCCTCAGTGCGAGGGAGACAGCGGGAGGTGAGACATCACAGGAGCAGCAGCAGCGTGTGTGAGTGTGTGTTCTTACCTGCTCGTGGGAGATGGCGTCCTTCAGTGAACTTGTGGAGCGGCTCCGGGCGGCAGCTGATCATCAGGATGCCGGCTGGTTTGAGGAGCAGGTGACGAGACTTGTGGGAATGACTGTGCCCCAGGCTGCTGGGCCCCGGCGCTCTCATCGCGCGGTGTCCAGGGAGGGGGAGGGGTGGCTTCCTCTCTATCATCCCCTGCTGTTATGTCCTTGGATTTAGGCAGCCCTTTGCTGCTCAGCCCTCTGGATAGTGGAGTGAGCAGGCCCGAGGTCGTTACGCCGGGGGTGGTGCCTGCTCGCAGGTCACGGCGTGCACGACCCCCAGCGAGACTTAGCCCAGAAGAAATCCCACGGGTTCGGCGCCGCAGGGGAAGCCCCTCCAGGGTCGCTGCAGGCCGGTCTCCAGGGAGAGTGGCATCCCCTAGGGGGTCCCGGCCTGGCAGAAATCCCCAGCCGCGGCGGTGCTTGGCGGTCAGGGGGGGGGTTGGCTCCTGGCTTCCCCAATACCCCCCCCATCTGGTGTGATGCATGATGCGGTGATGTCGGCAGCCCCACCTGGTGAAGTGCCAATCAGGGGGCTGGCTGCTGCGAGATCTGAGTCCGGAAGACTGGCGAGTCCGGTGGGCTGTGGAGTGCGGTCGGAACTGTGGATACAGCAGGTGGCTGGCCCTATCATCGTCAGGGCCACTATGGAGGCCGGCCCTTCGGGACAGTCTGGTCGGGGATCTCCGTGTTCGCATTGTAGGTGCGGGCAGCGGTCGCAGATAACGGGTGACACGGATGAATGAGACGTGGTTGAGGATCGGCGTGTGCAAGTTCGTCCAGCTGGCGGGATCACAGCGCCTGAGCAGCCAGGTGGGTGCTCTTCTTCTTTCTCTACTCTTACTCCGCGCATGTTGGGTGGCGCGGGGGATGCGGCGGGTTCTGGGGCAGTCGTCGGGTCTTCCGGGGGAGGTGGTAGCGGTCTCGATGACATAGTGGGATGCTTGCGCGAGCTGGTCAGCAGATTGGATAGGTCGCAGGCTCCGGTATCGGCGGGGGTGTCCCCGGTTGCGGTTTGGTCGGCGCCGGCGTTGGTAGTGCAGCCGCAAGATAGGGTGCAAGTGGGGGGCTCGGCGGGGGCGGTGGCTGTGTCGGTGCAGACAGACGGGGCTCAAGAGGGTGACAGGGTGCGGTTGGATGATAGAGCAAGAGGGGAGGTGTATGTCTGTTTTGAGGGGCCGTTGGGGGCACATTTAAAACAGGAAGTTCGGGAGCGTATTTGGAAAGACGAATATGTGGAGATATTTTCCCTTCTTCCGTTGGTAAAATTTAATTTGGACAAAGGGAAGAGGGATGAGAGCAAGAAGGAAGAGGAGGAACGTCGGCGTTATCGGCTCATCCCACAAACTTTTGTGAATTGGCTGCAGGCCTTTGCGATCTTGGCTAGTGTTGTGGGGGAAAAGGCGCCGGAAAATTGTTCCGCGCTTTTTTGCTATATGGATGCTATCGGTGAGGCGCATCGGGCTTATGGCGGTATGGCGTGGCTACGTTATGATGAACAATTTCGACAGCGGAAGGCAGTTCGGCCCGGCATTAGATGGGATCAGAAGGATATCGCATTATGGTTGAGGGTGACACCTCCGGTTAAGCCGGGACAATCCTTTCCAGGGAGCGGAGGGTCTGCAGGGCAGGTCGGTCAGTCTGGTCAAGGTTCAGGTTCAAAAATCGTTTTTTGCTGGCAGTTTAACGACGGCCAGTGTAAATTTGGGGCAACGTGTAAGTTCAAGCACGTGTGTTCTCATTGCAGCGGGTCATCTCATGGCGCGTCAAAGTGTTTGCGAAAAGGCAAGAAGGGAGGGGGAACAGGGGGTTCAGCTCATCAAGGGGGTGACGCCGGTGAAGCTGGAAAGGATGGCCCCCTTTCTAAGTAGATACCCGGATAGGGATGGGGCGCAATTGATTGCGGATGGTTTTAGCGTGGGTTTTGTAATTCCTTCTCCTACTTATGATATTCCAGTGACTCGCCGGAATCTCCTGTTCGCTTACCAGCATGCGGGGGTGATGACTGAAAAACTTCGTAAAGAAGTGGGTTTGGGTCGCATGGCTGGGCCTTTTGTGGAACCACCGGTGTCGGATCTTGTTGTTTCCCCGTTGGGTGTGGTGCCGAAGCGTGAGCCAAACAAGTTTCGGTTGATTCATCATCTTTCTTTTCCCCGGGGTGCATCGGTTAACGATGGTATTGATCCAGTGTTGTGTTCGGTGGTGTACGCGTCATTTGATAAGGCGGTGGCGCTGGTGCGGGAAGCGGGCGCAGGTGCTTTGTTGGCAAAAACCGACATTGAGGCGGCTTTCCGGTTGCTGCCGGTTCATCCCAAGAGTCAACGGTTGTTGGGTTGTTTTTGGGAGGGGAAGTTTTTTGTGGATCGTTGTTTGCCAATGGGCTGTTCCCTGTCTTGCGCTTACTTTGAGGCTTTTAGTTAATTTTTGGAATGGGTAATTAGGGACGTCGCAGGTGTGAATTCAGTTATTCACTACCTGGATGATTTTTTGTGTGTTGGCCCAGGCAGATCAGCGATGTGCGCCAATATTTTGTTTGCCTTGCAGAGAGTCATGAAGGAGTTTGGAGTCCCGCTAGCTCCTGACAAAACGGAGGGGCCTGTTACGGTTATTCGTTTTTTGGGCATCAAAATCGACTAGGTTTTAATGGAATGCAGGCTTCCGGTGGATAAGTTGGTGGCCATTCGTTTGGAGGTTCAGGCGTTGTGTCGGCTTAAAAAGGTCACCTTACGTAGTCTGCAGTCGTTGTTAGGGAAGTTAAATTTTGCATGTCGGATCATGCCTATGGGCAGGGTGTTCAGTAGGCGTTTGGCGGCGGCGACTGCTGATGTGAGGGCTCCACATCACTTTGTCAGATTGAGAGGGGAGCATCGGGACGACTTGGAAGTTTGGCATCGGTTTTTGGGACAGTACAACGGCAGGTCCTTGTGGATGGCTGGGGCTTTCGATTCCGTGGATCTGGACTTATTTACGGATGCGGCTGGAGGGGGCGGTTTTGGTGCTTATTGTGGTGGCCAGTGGTGTGCTGGGGGGTGGCCGGTTAGTTGGGTGGCAAACGGTTTGACAAAGAACCTGGCCCTGCTCGAGCTGTTTCCCATCGTGGTCGCTGTGACCATTTGGGGGGATAGGCTCAGGGACAAGAAGATTAGTTTTCACTGCGATAACCTAGGGGTGGTGTTGGCTATCAATAACATCTCGGCGTCTTCTCCTCCGGTGGTTCAACTGTTGCGGCATTTGGTGCTGGTGTGTTTGTCATTAAATGCTTGGGTGGTGGCGGTGCATGTGCCGGGGGTTGAAAATTGTGTTGCTGATGCCCTTTCTCGCTCACAGTGGGATCGTTTTCGTCAGCTGGCGCCGGGAGCGGATCGGATCGGCATGGTGTGTCCGGATCATCTTTGGGAGTTGGTCTCTCTGCGGCAGGAGCATTGATTGAGCGATCCTTGGCAAGTTCTACGTGGGCAGCGTATAGGGCTGGCTGGGCTCAATGGGAGCTTTGGTTGAGAGCTTTGGGTGACGTCCGGTCAGACCGGGACAGGCTGGTGGCCTTGTTGTATTGGTTGGGAGATGCGTATGAGTCTGGTGTGCCTGTAGCGAAAGTGAATACGTTTGTGTCCGCTGTGGCGTTTGGCTTGAAATTGCATGGCAAAAAAGACGTTACCAAAGAATTTTTGGCGGTTCAAGCTTTAAAAGGTATTCGCAGGGGAAGAGGGTCAGTAGATTCTTTGCCTATTAGGAACGGCCGTGGAGGTGATTTGCAGTTCAGCCTTCGAAGTCCGATTGTTTCGCTTGGCTTTTTCATTAGCCTTTTTTGGGGCTTTTAGAGTGGGTGAATTGGTGTCACCAAGTGGGTTGCGCGCGGGGGGACTGAGTCAAGAGGATGTGGAGTTGTTTGCATATAGAGTGGAGATATTGCTGCGCAGGTCAAAAACGGACACGGCGGGTAAGGAGACGCGAATTGTGTTATTTGCCATCAGGGGCTCGGCGGTGTGTCCGGTACAGTGTATGTCTGCTTTTGGGGTACAGGTGGGGGTAATGGGGGTTCCGTTATTGCGGCATGAAGATGGGTCCTTTTTATCCAGGTTTCAATTTGGGGCAGTGTTTAAACGCTGTTTGCTGGCAATTGGGTTGCAGTCAGCTGAGTATTCTTCCCATTCGTTTCGTATTGGCGCAGCAACTGAGACGGTGCGATGGGGGTTGGATGAGGCTGGGGTCAGGCGTATCGGGAGATGGGAGTCTAACCGTTTCCAATCTTATGTGCGGCCTCACTTGTTGTCAGACTGTTAAGAAGCTGCTGGGAGGTATGTGGTGCTGGTGGAAGATGTAGTGTGATTGGGAGTTGTAAGAAGTGTGTGTTTATTTCTTTCACAGGTTCGCATCCTTTGCTGGTGTGGATCCTGGGGCACTCCTTTGTGTACTGGGGTGCATTACGGGCGGAGGTTCGCCCGGATGGTCGTCAACTAAGGATTCCGTGGGAGGATGCTATCCTGCATTGGCTGGGTTTTTGGGGAATGGTTTGGTCAAGGGTACTACCGGAATTCCAGGTGTATACGCAGCTAGACCGGGTTCCCGAAATTTTAGTTTTACATGTTGGGGGGAATGATTTGAGTGTGCGCCCTTTTCGAGATTTGGTGAGGGATATTAAGCACGACTTGTTGTGTTTATGGGCATTACACCCGGGCCTGATTATAGTATGGTCAGATATTGTACCAAGAAAGACGTGGCGCTTGGCCCGATCCGTGGAGAGACTTAATAAGGCCAGAATAAAAGTAAACAGGGCTGTGTCGGCATTTGTGGCAAGAAATGGAGGTGTTGTGGTCAGGCATAGGGATCTGGAAGCGGGGGTAGGTTGTTATTGGAGACAGGATGGGGTGCATTTGAATGAGGTGGGGATGGATTTGTGGAGTTTGGCCCTAGCAGACGGGATTGAAAGAGGTGTGTTGGTGTGGAGGAGCTCACGGCCTTGAGGTGGTCAAGGTCCATGTCGCAGTGGCGGGGGGAGTCCTTGAGGTTGGTCAGTAAAACTGGTGGGGGGGTCGCATCAGGGGTATGCGTCCCCCAAAAATAGGTGGAAGGCTTACCCCTTTGAAGTGCTTTATGGAAAAGCCATCTGCAAGAAGGTGCCTTCGAGCCGGGTTACGGCTGGAGGTAAAACAAGTGGTGGTGGCAGATGGCTACGTTTTTTATAAGTCGTGGTAACCTCAAGGGCTTCCTCTGGTCAATTTATAAGGTGTTATTTATATTGACCCTGTTAAGGGTTTGGTATGTGTATTCTTGTAGAATTTCCAATGTTTGGGAATTCTAAGTTATTTAAAGTTTTGGTTATAAAATTTTCTAATTTTATAAAATCTATAATAAACGGCTGCTGTGGCCATTAAAATCCAACCTGGTGTCGTGTGTTCTTATTCTGAAAGGTAAGGAATAATTATGGATCACTCGACTCTACTTATCCAAGTCATGACTTCTGATGGTGAGTGACGTCAAAAGCAGAGCAGAGAGTGGCAGCAGTAGGGCCGGCTACCTCTACCGCTCTCCGCTCTGGCGGCAATGTGGCACCTACAGGGGGACTGTATCTGGCGCTATCTACAGGGGGACTGTGTCTGGAGCTATCTACAGGAGGGATGTGTCTGGAGCTATGTACAGGGGGGCTGTGTCTGGAGCTATCAACAGGGGGGCTGTATCTGGTGCTATCTACAGCGGGGCTGTGTGTGGCGCTATCTACAGGGGGCTGTGTTTGGCACTATCTACAGGGGGCTGTGTGTGGCGCTATCTACAGGGGGGCTCTGTCTGGAGCTATCTACTGGGGGGCTGTGTCTGGAGCTATCTACAGGGGGATGTGTGTGGTGCTATCTACAGGGGGGCTGTGTCTGGCACTATCTACAGGGGGGCTGTGTGTGGAGCTATCTACAGGGGGGTTGTGTGTGGAGCTATCTACAGGGGGCCGTGTCTGGAGCTATCTACACTGGGGCTGTATCTGGAGCTTTGTACAGGGTGGCTGTATCTGGAGCTATGTACATTGGTGGCTGTGTCTGGCGCTATGTACAAGGCGGCTGTATCTGGAGCTATCTACAGGGGGCTGTATCTGGAGCTATCTACAGGGAGGCTGTGTGTGGCGCTATCTACAGGGGGGCTGTATGTGGAGCGATCTACAGGGGGGCACTGGTGGATGATTTTTCCATTGACCTGTAGCAGAGTTACACAACTGGAAAAAAAAAATCCCCATCATGTAACTCTGCTACCTGTCAATTGAAAAGTCATCCACCACAGGGTCTCCCTCTTGACTTTCATTGTTCTCAGCCTTTAGGTTTGTCCTGCAGCTGCTGCCGCCGTGATGAGCAAATGGTATACCCAAGATAGGAAAAGTAACACAAAGACGATATAACCGGATCCATAATACACTGCATTCCAAATTATTATGCAAATGTTATTTTTCATTGATTTTCCTAAATAGTCGATGCAAATGACAGTCAGTATAATCTTCAAGCCATCAACCGTTGGAGTATAATGCAAATTTTATTGAACAAGTCTCCTAATGATAGCAGATTTTTTTTAGAAGTAAAAAACTCAAAATGCACTGTTTCAAATTATTATGCACAACAGAGATCAAAACATTTTAACCCCTTTAGGACGAAGCCTGTTTTGGCCTTGTGGCACAGCCGAGTTTTTCAAATCTGACGTGTCACTTTATGTGGTAATAACTCGGGAATGCTTTTACCTATCCAAGCGATTCTGGGATTGTTTTCTCGTGACATATTGTACTTTATGATAGTGGAAAAATTTGGTCGATAAATTCAATATTTATTTGTGAAAAACACGAAATTTGGCAAAAATTATAATTTTTCTAAATTTAAATGTATCTGCTTATAAAACGGATAGTAATACCACACAAAGTAGTCACTAGTTACCATTTCCCATGTCTACTTTATATTTGCATCGATTTTTGAACGTTCTTTTATTTTTCCAGGACGTTACGAGGCTTAGAACTTTAGCAGCAATTTCTCACATTTTCAAGAAAATTTCAAGAGGCTATTTTTACAGGGGCCAGTTCAGTTCTGAAGTGGTTTTGAGGGCCTTATATATTATAATACTCCAATAAATCACCCCATTTTAAAAACTGCACCCCTCAAAGCATTCAAAACAGCATTCAGAAAGTATTTTAACCCTTTAGGCGTTTCACAGAAAATAAAGAAAAGTAGAGGGGAAATTTACAAATTTCTCTTTTTTTTTGCCGAAATTCATTTGTAATAAAAAAAATTGTATAACAAAGAAGGTTTTACCAGATAAATACAACTCAATATTTATTGCCCAGGTCCTGCAGTTTTTAGGAATTTCCCACATGTGGCCCTAGTGTGGTAATGGACCGAAACACCGGTCTCAGAAGCAAAGGAGCACCTAGTGGATTTTGGGGCCTGCTTATTTTTAGATTATATTTTAGGCACCATGTCGAGTTTGAAGAGGTCTTGTGGTGCCAAAACAGTGGAAACTCCCCAAAAGTGACCCCATTTTGGAAACTAGACCCCTCAAGGAATTTATCTAGGGGTATAGTTAGCACTTTGACCCCACAGGTATTTTGCTATATTTATTAGAGTTAGGCTGTGAAAATGAAAATCTACTTTTTTTCTGAAATAACATAGACATTTTTAATATTTACAAGGAATAAAGAAGAAAATTCACCCCAACATTTGTAAAGCATCTTCTCCCGATTACGTAAATACCCAATATGTGGTAATAAACTGCTGTTTGGACCCACGGCAGCGCTCAGAAGGGAGGGAGCGCCATTTGGATTTTGGAGCACAGATTTTGCTGGATTGGTTTTTAGTGCCATGTCGCGATTGCAACAAAATAGTGGAAACACCCCAAAAGTGACCCCATTTTGGAAACTAGACCCCTCAAGGAATATTTCTAGGGGTATAGTTAGCACTTTGACCCCACAGGTATTTTGCTATATTTATTAGAGTTAGGCTGTGAAAATGAAAATCTACTTTTTTTCTGAAATAACATAGACATTTTTAATATTTACAAGGAATAAAGAAGAAAATTCACCCCAACATTTGTAAAGCATCTTCTCCCGATTACGTAAATACCCCATATGTGGTAATAAACTGCTGTTTGGACCCACGGCAGCGCTCAGAAGGGAGGGAGCGCCATTTGGATTTTGGAGCACAGATTTGCTGGATTGGTTTTTAGTGCCATGTCGCGATTGCAACAAAATAGTGGAAACACCCCAAAAGTGACCCCATTTTGGAAGCTAGACTACTCAAGGAATATTTCTAGGGGTTTAGTAAGCATTTATACCACACAGGTCTTTTGCAGAATTTAGTAGAATTAGGCCGTGAAAATGAACATAAACATTTTTGTCCACTAAAATGTTGCATTTTTTCATTTTCATTTTCATTTTCACAAGGGATAAAGGAGAAAAAGTTGCCCTAAATTTGTAGCGCAATCTCTCCCGAGTACGACAATACCCCACATATGGTAATAATTTATTTTTTTAATATAAATTAATTAACCTTTGCAGGACTGATCCTTTTTTCCTTTTCCATTTTAGTTTTTCACTCCCCGCCTTCCAAATGCCATAACTTTTTTATTTTTCCATGAATTGAGCGGTGTGAGGGCTTATTTTTGGCAGGACGAGCTGTAGTTTTGATCACTTTTTATTACATTTTATTTAGAGCTTTGGTGGCCAAAAACAGTGATTTTGGCGTTTTAAATTCTTTATTTGTTACGGCGTTCATAATGCGCTATAAATGACAATTTTACTTTATTCTGCGGGTCGGTACGATTACGGCGATACCATATGTATATAGTTTTTTTATGTTTTGCAGCGTTTGCACAATAAAATCACTTCTTTATAAAAAAAATTATTTTCTGTGTCACCATATTCTGAGAGCCGTAACTTTTTTATTTTTCAGTCATAAAAGCGGTGTAAGGGCTTCTTTTTTGTGGGACGGGTTGGAGTTTTTATTGGTACTATTTCCGAGTACATGCGACTTTTTGATCACTTTTTATTCTATATTTTGGGAGGGGTGGTGACCAAAAAATAGTGATTCTTGCCTTGTTTTTAGTTTATTTTTTTGCGGCGTTCACCGTGCGGTAAAAATAACATTATAGTTTTATAGATTGGGTCATTACGAACGCGGTGATACCAAATATGTGTACTGTTTTTTAACGGTTTTATTTTTTTCTTATTATAAGGGACTTATTATAGGAAAAAAAAATCT
Source organism: Rhinoderma darwinii (assembly GCF_050947455.1). Classification (NCBI taxonomy): domain Eukaryota; kingdom Metazoa; phylum Chordata; class Amphibia; order Anura; family Rhinodermatidae; genus Rhinoderma; species Rhinoderma darwinii. The sequence goes on from NC_134689.1 coordinate 356,082,660, forward strand.
TTTATTTTTACACTTTTGTAAAACATTTTTATTAACTTTTTTTTTTATTTGCTTTTTACACTTTCTTTTTTAACCAACAGCTCTGATCGCTGCTAGAATACATTACACTACCTAGGTAGTGTAACGTATTCCAACTGTCAGTGTGACGTCACAGTCTACCAGCAGAGGCTGATCCTCATAGGCTTGCATACATGGCAGACCCGGGGGCCGTTGTCTGGCCCCCGGGTGTCATCAAAAGCATCAGCAGGCCCCACAATTACATAGGGGCTGCTGATGTGCTACAAACCCCCTACATGCGGAGATCGCAATCGAGCCCCGCATGTAATGGGTTAATTGCCGAAATCAGCGGCAATGAGCCGCTGATCGGCAACTAGTGGAGTGTCAGCTGTCAGGGACAGTTGACCTCCCGGTTCTCGATGCACACTGTCGCCGACAGTGTCACAGACACTGTCATCGACAGTGTGCATCGCGAACGGCAGTGACGTCCTGTCACTTTGACAGGAAGTCTATCAGGAGGCTGATCCTGATAGGCTCCCGTACATTGCAGACACGGAGGCCATTACTTGGCCTCCGATCGCCATGCTAGCCATCTGCAAACCTCACGATTTCATTGTGAGGTCTGCCGATGAGCTAGAAACCCCTGAATGCGGTGATTGCAATCGATCACCGTAATCAAGGGGTTAATTGCCGGAATCAGGGGAAATAAGCCGCTGATCGGCATGCAGTGGAGTGTCAGCTGTCAGGGACATTTGGCCTCCCAGTTCCCGGTGCACACTGTCACCGACAGTGTGCACCGGGAACCACTCAGTAACTGTACGTCCCTGTGCCTTAAGACACTGGCCGCATGGACGTACAGTTGCGTCCTCGTGCGCCTAGGGGTTAATGTTGCAAAGAGAACTAAAATGGTAGATCGTTGAATTTGCAGCATCAGGAGGTCATATTTTCAGAAATCAAAAGCTCTTTCAATCAAAAAAAACTTAACAGGCCAAGTTACATGTTAACATAGGACCCCTTCTTTGATATCGCCTTCACAATTCTTGCATCCATTGAATTTGCGAGTATTTGAACAGTTTCTGCTTGAATATCTTTGCAGGATGTCAGAATAACCTCCCAGAGCATCTGTTTTGATGTGAACTGCCTCCCACCCTCATAGATGTTTTGCTTGAGGATGCTCCAAAGGTTCTCAATAGGGTTGCGGTCAGGGGAACATGGGGGCCACACCGTGAGTTTCTCTCCTTTTATGCCCATAGCAGCCAATGACACAGAGGTATTCTTTGCAGCATGATATGGTGCATTGTCATGCATGAAGATAATTTTGCTACGGAAGGCACGGTTCTTCTTTTTGAACCACAGAAGAATGTGGTCAGTCATACACTCTATGTACTTTGCAGAGGTCATTTTCACACCATCAGGGACCCTACCAGCTCTCTCCCCATGATTCCAGCCCAAAACATGACTCCGCCACCTCCTTGCTGACGTCGCAGCCTTGTTGGGACATGGTGGCCATTCACCAACCATCCACTACTCCATCCATCTGGACCATCCAGGGTTGCACGACACTCATCAGTAAACAACACGGTTTGAAAATTAGTCTTCATGTATTTCTGAGCCCACTGCAACCGTTTCTGCTTGTGAGCATTGTTTAGGGGTGGCCGAATAACAGCTTTATGCACACTTGCAAACCTCTGGAGGATCCTACACCTTGAGGTTCGCGTTACTCCAGAGGCATGAGCGGCTTCAAATACCTGTTTGCTGCTTTGCAATGGCATTTTAGCAGCTGCTCTCCTAATCCTATTAATTTGTCTGGCAGAAACCTTCCTCATTATGCCTTTATCTGAACGAACCCGTCTGTGCTCTCAATCAGCCACAAATCTTTTAACAGTACGATGATCACGCTTAAGTTTTCTTGAAATATCCAATGTTTTCATACCTTGTCCAAGGTATTGCACTATTTCACGCTTTTCGGCAGCAGAGAGATCCTTTTTCTTTCCCATATTGCTTGAAACCTGTGGCCTGCTTAATAATGTGGATTGTCCTTCTTAAGTCGTTTTCCTTTGATTGGGCACACCTGGCAAACTAATTATCACAGGTGTCTGAGATTGATTACAATGATCCAAAGAGCCCTAAGGGTATGTGCACACGATAGCAGGCATTTACGTCTGAAAAGACAGACTGTTTTCAGGAGAAAACAGCTGCCTCGTTTCAGCCGTAATTGCTCCTCCTCACATTTTGCGAGGCTTCTCTGACAGCCGTAAATTTTGAGCTGTGCTTCATTGAGTTAAATGAAGAACGGCTCAAATTACGTCTGAAAGAAGTGTCCTGCACTTCTTTTGAGGAGGCTGATTTTTACGCGTCGTCGTTTGACAGGTCGTCTGCACAGTACGTCGGCAAACCCATTCAAATGAATGGGCAGATGTTTGCCGACGTATTGTAGCCCTATTTTCAGACGTAAAACTAGGCATAATACGCCTTGTTTACGTCTGAAAATAGGTCGTGTGAACCCAGCCTAAGACACAATACCATCCATGAGTTTAATTGAAAAACTAATAATTAAAGAGGCTCTGTCACCAGATTTTGCAACCCCTATCTGCTATTGCAGCAGATCGGCGCTTGCAGGTAAGTAGCTACATCGACTTACCTGCAAACGCCGATGCTGCTGCAGAATCAACTGTAGCCTCTGGTGCCGATGTGTCCTCGCTCGTCCGACACGATGCAGGACCTGGGGCAGGAAGTGAGTGATGTCACAGCGTGATCTCTCGAGAACACGCTGTGTGTCTGTGCACTGCCAGAAGCTGGGCGTTTGGGAAGAGAAGTGGATGATACTTCTATACACAACGCCCAGCTAGTAAAAGAAGTAAAAACGCCCAGATGTACACACACAATACACGCCCAGTTGTACTTTAACTTTGAACATGCCCAGTTGTACTTTAGAAAGCCTCATTTACATAAATATAAAAATGGTCATAACTTGGCCAAAAATGCTTGTTTTTAAAAAAAAAAAACATGTTACTCTTATCTCCATTGCAGCGCCGATCTGCTGCAATAGGACATAGGGGTTGCAAAGTCTGGTGACAGAGCCTCTTTAAATGTTTATGACACTTAAATCCAATGTGCATAATAATTTGGAACACGGCGTATCTGTGATAGCCAGACAGTCCGGAGATCCGCGGTGAGAATGTGCGCTTGTCATTTGCAGAAGGATCTGGCCGTGATTTGATGTGTTGATGCAGGATATTGGGCGTGGTTAGGGGGCGTGGCTTAAAATGTCCCTCTTTTCCGAATTCAAAAGTTGGGAGGTATGAGTTCTATCTTATATACACGTTGTTAATAATTTCATCATACAGTACTTAAACCAGCGCATGGGCGAGTACAGTTCATTCTGACTGTGTTTCAGACTAGAGTCAATTATATACTGCATAACGGGAGATGGCTGTATCACTTTCTAGACCATAAGCGGTTCCTTTCATTGTGTTATAGTAATCCCTTCTCTTGTATGGTCATACAATATGTAGACTCTGTTATATATTCTCTTCTATCACTTTGCCATAAGAGTGAAATGTTCTCTTTGAAAGGCTTATCATTTGGCTTTAAACTTGTAAGACCCACTGAATGCATGTTTTATGTATCCATGCCTCTTAATATGGAGACTTCACCCCCTACAGTAACATTGATCATCGTGCTTGATAGAGATCACTCTGATCTACTCTGTATGAAAACCGAGCACCACTCCATTACTACTACTGCTCTGTAACTCCCTGGCTACTCTACATCTTTTGTTGTAAAGAATCAGCCACTTCATTGCAGAAAGGGCAAGATCTGACCTTAGTTTTCAAACTCTCTGACATTTTCCTGAGATGTTTGATGGTTCTGAAACCCTAGAAAAGCCAGAGGCAGAATTTATTTCTGTGATGCGCAGAGGGGATGGAGCTTTCAAGGCAATGGTGCTCAGTTCAGGTGGTAAGGCACTAACGCTGCCGATAAAGAAATTAATGTGTATGTAATATTCCCTGTAGATTGGATTTTGTGTATTCTCATTCTTGATGGACACATGGCTGCACACTTCCCAGGCATGGTATCACCATTTCCCAGTGGACATCCAGGTTTCATCATTACATTACATGGTATAATGTGGGGCAGTTTACATGTGCTCTATATACAGTAGGTTGCGTGGGCATGATGGAGGGCTGGTAGGATCATTTTTAAGGTAGGATTGTCTAGCTGCAAATAATGGAAGAACTTAGAGATATTAAAGGGAAGGTTTGACATGTCAGAAGATTTATTGTTGGAGTTTTAACTCTTCTTGCAAAAAGAGATGGTAAAAAGCAGACATCCCCAGTAAGGTCCTGTTCACATTCCTTTTGTGAGGTACTTTTAGCTAGAAAACTCCCGATGTACACTCTAAACGTGTCCAGTGAGGCGTATTAGCCCGATGGAGGCAACAAGAGTGTCCTTTTGGCCTTTGTTGTCCCTGAATACATAGGTATACTGCATAAAAAAGGTATGGTATAGCAAAGTAGACCATGCTATTCCATACAACGAAATCCAGTAAAAAAAACGCTATCTTCCGTTGGAGGTATACCTTCAAAGATGAAAGGACAGTACCATGACAAGCCGGCCTCACTCACTGTATACCGACCACCCTATCGATGCACAGCAGAGCCCCGCAGCTCCAGCTCGCCTGCCCCTCCTGCAGCAGTTCTGGGATCAGCAGCAGCTTTAGGGTCAGCAGCAGGGAGCCCTCCGGAGAGCATTAGCAGCACTGTACCATCCTCAGCGGCATACATCTTACCTGTCACTGTGCAGCTGCTTCTGTTTGCGGCAGTGTTGGCCGGGACTGGGATATACTGAGGGGATTAGATGCGGAACCAAGGGTGCAGCAGACTCAGATTAAGGGCTTACTCACATGAACGTGTTATACTTCCGTGTGACGGCCATCAAAACAATGGCCTTCACACGCACCTATATACTTCAATGTGGCCGTCCACACGGCTGTTGTTTCAATGGACCGTGTGAAGGGTCAGTGAGAAAATAGGACATGTCCTATCTTTTCATGCTTCACGCATCCCTCCATAAACTCTAGTCTATCACGTCCCGCAGAGCACGGATGCAACTCAGACGTGAAAAACTGACGTTTTTCCACTTCCGAGATGCGCAACGATCGTGTGAATCCGGCCTTAGACCTTTGTCCAGTGACATTTTTCTTTAGCTGTGGCTGTAGAAATACAAAGAGGCAGGAGCCCAGTCATCATGATACACAGCACCAAGGAGGCAGATAATGGCAGACATCAGCAAAGACAATGCCATCTATTGCTGTGATTATTGCCCGCCTTGTTCCTATAGAGAGGAGGAGGGGGCTGTATGAGAAACGTATCCCACTGTATGCCTATACAGTGGGATATGCCGCAGCCTTTCGTTGGAGACATAATTCGGGAGTCTTCCTACATACATACACCTCTTACATAGGCTTCTAATGTGATGTGAACAGGGCCTAAGATGGTCATATACAGGAAATTTGTCTCCAGCATTCCCAGGCAGGCAGTTTGTTGATAAAAGGAAAATTAGGAACAGATATCCGCAATGATGGGAATGATTTTCCATGTGAAATATAATTGCTTCTTTCGAATATATCATACATTTCCAGTTTTGCCAGTTTTTAGTGTAAATTATGATAAACTTATCAGATCGCGGGTGACCCTGCCATTTCCAATAAGCTCCATCCACTTAAAAAAAACATTACGAGTGTCGAAAACAGCATTTTTTACTGCAAATTGCAACTTTTCTGTCATTTTCGACTTTTCTACGCCAGAAAACTAGTATAGAAATGTTATCATATTCCCGCTATGTCTATGCAAAAAATTGTGGAGTTCTGAACCAGAAAAACAGAGCTACAATTGCCCTAAAAATATATTTGGAAGTGAATCAGCATAGAATGTTGGATCTGGAAGCATTATAGTGTTATGGCGGCATTCATTAAGGTGCTCAGGCTTTGTACTAAAATAAATATTTTCAACCATGTAAATTTGGAAAGGCCACTGCCAAAAATATGTTCAGTACTGAAATAATTTTATGCTTGTTTTCTTTAGTTGTATTAATCTTTTATGAAGGTTTGTTTGTGCAAGCTGTCAATTGATGCCTGAAGAATTCCAGATTTCCGGCGCCTGATTCTCAGGGACATCATCATTGTTAGTCATGGAAAGAAATGTGAACGTCAAGCTATTTCCCTTTAGCACTTTTTCACTTGCATACTTGGGTACATTATGCACACTGGTTGACTGCAGGCACATGAAAAGATGTTAAATGCCAAGACTCCATTGTCTCCAAGATACCATACCTTGTGAGAGCTGAAGTCATTCTAAACATTTTTGTGCAAATTTTCATTTGTCCACTTTCTTCTCAATAGCTGACATGCAGATGTAGCAGAGCTGAATTTGTCATTTGCCACAGGTTCTTTGCTTAGATATGAATTTAATCAGCAGTGTAACTATAGAGGGTGCAAGGGAAGCATTTGCTATCAAACATTTACTATAAGGCCCCATTGTACACGAACTTATTTTTGTGGCCGCAATTCACACGCAAATCTGCCTCATTCATTTCAATGGGCCCATGCGCACGACCGTGGTTTCCACGGTCCGTGCATGGCCCAGGAGCCTGGACCGCAAAAAGAACGGACATGTCTTATTACGGCCATGATTTGCGGTTCAGGCTCATAAAAATTACACGCGGCCATCTGCACGGCCCGGGGGTGACACTCCGCGGCCGTCCGACCCGAAAATCACGGCCGTGCTCATGGCTACGTTCGTGTGCATGAGGCATTAGGGTGAGTTTGCATGTAGCATAAATACTGCAGATTTTGTTGCGGAAAATCCCCGGCATACCGCAGCAGCAGTGGGGGACATTTGAACAAATCTCATCGACACGCTGCGTAAATAATAAGTGGAAAAAACTCTCAGAAATTTACGTGAGGTGCGTTTTTTTAATTTGCATGTCAATTGTATTTGCGTAATTTATACCAGAATTGTGTGCTTCTTTGTCCAGGCCGACCTTCTGGAATGATGTTTCATCCCATGTGACCACTGCAGCCAATCACAGGCTGCAGCGGTCACATGGGATGAAACGTCATCCCAGAGCTGCAGAACATCAGGACATCAGAGGGACGCATCGCCATGGTAAGTATATCCAAATTTTTATTTTCAGTGCAGGATTTCCGCAGCGGACATTTCAGCCAAGATACTGCAAAACAATTTGGTGCGTTTTTGCGGCGGAATTCCATGCAGCGACCAGGGTGGATACACTGTGTGCTTTTATGCAGCGTATCTGCTTTGTGTGAACATAGCCTTAAATTTGACATAGGCAACCTATGCTATAACAGTAGTACTTTTTGCAGGCAGTGTGGAGACACAGTGACATATCATCACCAGTTAGGTACAGGAAATCAAAAGATACATTTTGAGCAAAATGATGAATTAAGCTCTGATACATAAGGATGATGATTTAAGTGTAACTGAAAATACTGTATTGTCTCATGGTTTATGAACCGTTGAGATATGCTTACTTTAAAAATAGCATTTTTTTTCAGAGAGAGATATGGGATAGATAGATAGATAGATAGATAGATAGATAGATAGATAGATAGATAGATAGATAGATAGATAGATAGATAGATAGATAGGTAGGTAGGTAGATAGATAGATAGATAGATAGATAGATAGATAGATAGATAGATAGATAGATAGATAGATAGAGCACAATTAATTTTGGGCGCACTATGGGGAGCATTATTACGACTGGGGGCACTCCGGCAAAGTTACTTTTGGGGCACTATGAGGGAGCACTATTATTACTGAGAGCCCGCTGAGACAGTTACATTTAGGGGCCACTTTGTAGGCACTAATACTATTGGGGTACTTAGCTTGGCATAATTATTTATGTGGGCTATTATGTCTGATGCCCGTTTGTGCCACCCATGACAGAAGGGCCTGATGTTTGTTTCCTTCTCCATGCCATATCCATGACTATTGGACCAATCCCCACACCTTATTGGCTAACAATGCAGTTCTTCTGGTGAGGGCAGTCCTGCACAGGTTCTTAACAACTAGTAGCAAAGGGGGATGGGTCTAAACCCCCTTTCTTTTTAGGGCCCCATAGAAACTGCATGGTCTAGCCCTATGGTATGTAAGCCCTTGGCAGCTGTCTGTTCTGCCAGCTTCTACTGCTCGTACTGACCAGTAATGCTGCTCCATTCTCACTACGTTTCTAAAGTATACATATTGTTTTATTATTCCATCATTAGACTAAGCTATTTGACTAAACAACATATCCCACAGCCAGATCTTTCGCTGCAAAACTGACTGCAAAGTTTATGGTACCACCACCTGTTCTCATCTCTACCTACTATGCCAGAATATTAATCTATATGATAACGGATAAAAGTTTGAATCTGTTTTAACACCATCTTTATGCCAATAAATCTTCTCATCAGGTTGACTTAACCAGCGATGCATTTTTCAGCTTTTATAGAGCTCATAAAATTTAGGAATGGACCATTTAGATTTTCCTAGCAGTAATTTTTCTGACTTTTTAGTCTGTGAGATACAGCGCTTCACCAAAAGAGCATTTTTTTTTTCATTTCTCTGCATTATATTTTACATCAATTTGTTTTACAATGAGTTGCAACCACTCACGCTGTAAGGAGTGCGGTCAGGAGAGCTTATCGTAAGTGTACAGGATTTATTAAAAGGAGCTGAATCTATTAGTGTATAAGACCAAGCTGTCCCCTTTTATTGACGGTCTCACTTTCCTTATAGAATTATTACAATATAACCACCTTATATTATACAGCAAAAATACGGCAACTTCAGGAGGTTCAAGGTTTATTTTCTCATCTTTATTTCATTTGTCTCATAATACAAAGATATACACTCAAGGTTAGATTTAATAATGGAGGCAGCTCTGGTGGTGGCTCTGGGTGCCTGCTGAAGGGTAAATCTATATATGAATTTATCTCACTGGTGTCTTCATGTGGCAGAGGGGACTTTGAGCAACTGCATTGCACCAGGGCTAAGAAGCTTATGCTACCTCTGTACCCCCTATAGCTACACCCCTACCCTGGGAGAAGAATACTGCCAAGTGTAAGAGGTGTACTTACCTGTGTGCCGGGAACAACGCATGGACATGGGCCGGTCTGTAGCTCGGGAGTTCGGCTCCCGAGCGGAGGAGCGTCGCGGGAGTCATGGCAATGGCCACTAAGCCGGGAGCCATGATTCCGGCGCTCCGGCGCTGAAGGAAGAAGTCTCGCGATGCGGGAGAGGAGAGGGGAAGAGGAGGAAGTGAAGGGGGCTGACACGTGGCCGGAGGGAGCAGGAGAAGGACCGGAAGTGGGGGGAGAAGGAGAGGAGAGCGGTCGGATGTGAAGAAGAAGGCGCGAGGAGACGGGTGAAAGAGAGAAGTGGAGAGATTGGAGTAGAGGCCAGCAGAGATCAGGGGCCTGACGGAGGACAGAAAGGGTCCGCAGCAAGTGCTGCCTGACACAGCAGCCAGAGAGTGCAGAGGTGGATGTAGCAACAGAGGACCGGCCGGAGCAGAATGTGCCACCTGTAGCGACCCCAGGAACTGACGACCGGCAGAAGCGGAGGGTGCCATCTGCAGCTACCCAAGGAACAGAGGACCGTCAGGAGCAGAGTGTGCCATCAGCATCCGCCACAGGTACCGGTCATAGACCTTAAACTCCCTGACAAGGACCCTAGGTCCCTCCCCAGAAACAGTATCAGGACCCATATTGCAGCCAGTGACCCTCCAAAAGAAGTGACGTCCCTCGTTCATACGGGTCACAGTGCGCATAGAAGACTAGTCCTGAAAATAACAGATGACTTAGCCTGAGCTAGGCCCAAGAGCGGTCTCGCTACCTCATTACCCGTGCCGGTGTCCCTGCGTTTACCCCAGAGTGTATAACTTCTGTAATCACAGCCTTAAGAATTGCTTTGAACTGTTATTGGTGAATATTGTTGGATCAGGAGCGGACAGAAGGAACGGTCAGGTTGAATGGACTTTATTGGACTATTAACCGGACTTTGTGCAAACGTTAGTGTCAACCTCACTGGTTCAGTTGCGTCATAGGTGTGTTCGACGTTCGGGCCACCGACTGAGGAGCGAGAGGATTTGTCACGAAAGGTAGCGGATAGCTCCACAAGGACCCATGGCGGTGCCAGTAGGTACGGGTAGTCCACTGATTCCCATGAGGCGACCCCCGGGCCGAGAGTGTGACTCTTACCCGTGGGTAGGCTGACAGTAGTGAGTAGCTCCCATCGTGGCTGACAGCGGCGTGTTCGCTGCCAAGCTTGGCAACATGGGTTCAGGCACAACCTCTCTCCGGGGGATTTCCAGCAGGTTCGAAGGCCCCAACCTCAGGATTCCTGTTCACTCCAAATAAGAGAATTTCCTGTTACCTGTTCATTACAGTAAAGAAGTTGAACAAAAGAAGTTGTGTCTCTTCCATTGCGTCACCGAGAGCGGTAATTCTCCCTACACAAGGGTGCTAGATGGTTGTGAGAAGCTCACCATAATGGTCTACTTTATTGTGTAAGAGCAGATCAACATTTTAAAGTCATAAATGACTTAAAGGGGTTATCCCAAGATCAACATTTGTCACCTGTCCACTGGATAGGTGATAAATGTCTGTTCACTGGGTTTAACCACTGAGATTTCCACAATCACTAGAGCAGGGGTCCTGAGCCCCGTTCCTCCTAACTCTTCTCCAACTTTGAATGGAGCGGCTGTTGAGCATGCGTGGTGCCACTCAATTCAAAGCCTATAGGACTGACAGAGACTGCCGAGTACAGTGATGGATGCATGCTCGACCACAGCTCCATTTAAGCTCCTCCCTTTCTGGGGCTGAAGCTGAGAAGAAATGGGAGCATGGGATCTTCTGATAGGTGGGGTCCCAGCAGTGGGGCCCCCAGCGATCAGACATTATCACCTATCTGCAGATAGGTGATAAATTTGGATCTTGGGATAACCAAGAGGTGTAACCAATTTGATGACCGCAGTCTAAGGCACCAGAGAATCTATGCACACAAGCTCCTGAAAGTGAGAAGCAACAAAGATAATAAAGAATATGCTAGATTTACATTTACTAGCTACCTACAAAAACGAAATCAAATTTGATAGTAATACAAGAATTGCACTTCAAGGGATTATTAATGCATTTTGCAAATAATCAACTTTATGTATTTTATATTGTACGCTTTTACCATAATTAAGATATTATCATGTAAGGATTTCTGAAAGAATAAAAAAAAAACTATAAAAAACATTACCTTATGATAGCTTACTCTCCAAGTAGTATACAAGAAGTTACTAGTGCTCCCTTAGGTCTCCTGCACATGAGCGGACTATGTCTATATACAACCTAGTAATAGTGTTAGTAGTAGTAATAATAGCATTCCAATTTACCTACGCTAAGCATTACAATTATAGAAATGAAGTTCAAATCTCTGGCGTCTTATGCTATTTAGATGTTATTTTGAGAAAGAGACATTATAGTAAATTTGATTTCTTCAAACATGTGCGTCGTCCTATGGAGAACTCAAGACAAGCTTCATCCACATCAATGAGCGCCGATTTAAAACTCCCTATTTGCCAAAATACTTGCGCCATTTATTTGTCAAAGACATATTGATGAATGAGTCTTTTATGTCTCTCATTAATAGGAAAACATTAACTCATAGTGAAAACCCGCACAATGAGTATAATAATACCCAGCAAACATGCAGTCTGTATACTATACTGTGCGCCACTGCCTTATTCTGTAATAATCAACATATGATTTGTCATTTAGCAATGTTACAACCATCCGATTTGCTGTATTGGATATCCCATTACTGCAATTGAACAAGTAATTTCCAGTGATTCACACATCAACCACTAATGGAAAGCTGTTCCTGGGGATCTTTATACGCGCTCATCCTCACATGCTTATAAACCGCGCTCCAGAGATTAGAGTCTCATGCTTCTATCTCACTAGCATGAAGCACATTTCTTCCGTCTATAAATATAAATACAGAGACAGTAAATCTTAGCATGATGTGTACTGTTCCTCTCTATACGCCGTGTAACGGAATGTTCCTATAAAGGCAATGGCTTCAAAATCGTAAGTTAATTGATAGACTTGTCTTGTCATTTACTCTGCTTACTGCATTGCCTGCCAATCTGTAATGAGCATTAATAATAATTCATATAAATAATAAATGGGATGTATAATATGATAGAAAGAGGTGGCGTACGCACCCTGCTTATTGGACTTGGTAAAAGCCAATGCATGAGGGCTGCTAGGGCCATGGGTAGATCCTGAGAGCAGTCTTCAATTTGCTCAGATTTAATGCCCACGCTCATTTTCTGCATTTGCCTGTTCTAAAATCTAATACACTATGATATTTATTATCTTTGTATGTAAATTTGTATAAAGTTAACCTCTTTATCAGATTCTCCAATACAGGTATGTCACAAACCTAGCTGGATGTATTGGATTCCTTTTTAATAGTTTAGGTTTAACGCTGGCAGTGTCGAGGCGCGGAGTTTAATAGGCCCAATAGTATTCACCCTGGACCGACACAAGCCGGTATGGTCTTAGTTGCTGGGGACCTGTAAGTCACGGCCTTCTAACTGCCACCTTAACATGGCTAGTTGGAGAGAGGCAGAATAGTGTATGAGGATGCAGTGCCAAATCAAGAAAATAGCGAAAACAAAGCCAAGGTCTCAGTCATGGGCAATGGTTTAGAAACAGTTACAAGCCAAGGTCAGGTGCACAAAAGAGTGCTGAAGTTAGGATGGGACCTAATACTCTGGCATCTGTTGGTGTTCAGAAAGTGGCGTATATGGATACTCTAATTGGATAATGTAACACAAGAGGGTGGTCTTCTAATTTGAAGGTAGTTCTTCACACTGACTACTAGCGGGAGCTCTGGCATCTAGCGCTACACACGCACTCCAGCATTTAGTACTGTACACCAACCACTGCAGGGTGCTCTGGCACTGAAATCGGCAGAAAGATGATGTCGGGAAGAGGAGAAATGTATGCCCAGGTGCTGGAACTGTCAGAACTATTTTGTTACAAGTCCTGGCAGCAGGTATTTGTTGGCCTTTAAAAAGTGTCACAGTGGGACCCATGTCTACCACATCCTTAGCTGGATAAACCATAGTTAATGCCCCCCCCCAAAAAAAAGTCCCACTGGGCCCTGGCAACTACCCAAGTTTTCTCTGGTGCTAACACTGGCTCTGTTACTACCTATACAACACAAAGGCCCTCTCTATATGTAGCATGCTGACTAAGTGGTTAGCGATGGGGTCCTAGGTTCAAAACCATGTATGTCCCCCTGTATTTGTGTCCGACAATCCACAAATGTACTGAGAGGTCTACTGGCCTCCTCTGAAATAATCATTGCACGGAAATGAAGAACATGTTGATGCTAGATAAGTGGTGAAAAAATAAAACAATGTAAAATTAATATATCATTGTACAGTACATGTAATATTTGTTGGTGTGAAGGAAGAAAACTGGATCATTTTTGTTTATTTAACTAATGGATTTTTTTATTTTATTTTTAAATGTAATGCCTTTCATGTCAAATTACAATAATGATTTGCATTCTCACACTTTAGTGATAGCATGAGAATTAGAGTTGTTGTCTTACTCCTTTGCACTTTGATATCAGCTGCTTAGGGTCTGGCTTATGCAGAGGCGTAGCTAGGTTCTCCTGCACCCGGGGCAAAGATTCAGATTGGCGCCCCCCCAACTTATTTCCCGACATCTCTTTCCTCCTCGCCATGTTTGCTTTCTCTACCAATCAATGAGGTGTCACACACAGCCCCTTGTAGATAGTGTGACATACAGTCCCTCTCTTGTAGATAGTGCCACACACAGCCCTCCTTGTAAATAGCGCCACACACAGCCCCCCTTGTAGATAGTGCCACACACAGCCCGCTTCCACCCTTGTAGATAGCGGCACACTCCACCCCTTGTACTTAGCGCCACACTGTAAACAGAGTGGTGAGCGGTAGCCTACCGCTATCACTCTCCGCTCTGCCTGATTTGAGGAGCCGAGGAGGTCATGCGGCGCAAGCAACAGCGGAATTCCTTCTGACTAGGGTCGGTGACAGCCAGGGCCGGCCTTAGGTTGGATGGCGCCTTGTGCGGGACTCTCTACTGCCGCCCCCTACAAAAAACTAAGATGAACCACATATATAGACACGCACATACTGGAACATATATACTGTACATACATAAAGACAGATATTTAGACATACAGGCAAATATACATACACACATCTGGAATATATACATACAGGTAAATATATAGACGTACAGACACATATACACACACACACACACACACACACACACACACCGGCAGATAAATACACAGACAGGAACATATACAAATACATAAAAGGCACATATATACAAGCACAAAGACACATTCACAAACAGACCCATATATACCCAGTACAGATAATGTAGTAGATGTTACCTGCAGTCCTATGTAACACCACTGATAACACAGTGATAACTCTCTGAGTACAGATAATTTAGCAGATTATAACTATACCCACAGACACATATAAACACACACACAGAGGCATATATATATAAATATATATATATATATATATATATAGGCAGCAAAGTGTATAATGGTTAGCAGGGTATAAAGGGATCAGCAGGGTATATAGTGGTAGCAGCGTGTATAAGGGGCAGCAGGGCATATAGGGGCAGCAGGGTATATAAAGGGCAGCATGTTATATAAGGGGCAGTAGGATATATAGGGGACAGAAGGGTATATAGAGGCAACAGGGTATATAGGGGCAACAGGGTATATAGGGGCAGAAGGGTATATAGGAGGAAGCAGGGTATATAGGAGGCAGCACAGATATCTGCATTTTATCTGTTCTGCTTTAATATTGAAAACACACTTTTACAAAGAGACATAAACACATTCAGAGACACACACACACACACACACACACACATACACACACAAACACACACTGTAACATATACAAATACAAACACAGAGAAACATACTGTATACACAGAGAAACATATTGTATACATATTACACACATATATACAGACAGACACACATGGGCACTCACCATGTCTCCTTGCTGACAGGATCAGAGGTTTCTTGCAGGACAGGCTGTGGGCGGAGCTTCCTCCTCTGCTTCTCAGCTGTTATTTACTCCGTGTGTGTACAGAGCACAGAGTAGACGCAGAGCCCAGTGGCGCTCCCTACATGCTGGGAGGGTGCAGCATGGGAATGGACCCGAGTCAGAACGCCGCTGCGTGATCTCCTGGCTCTTCCTAAAGCTGATCGCTGCTGCAAGTGTCCGACATACAGGACGCCAATCAGCAGTGGTCACCTGCTCTGCGGCGCCCCCCTTCCCTACCACCAAGTTGCGCCCGGGGCACATGCCCCACCTGCCCCCCACTACGCCCCTGATTATGAAACCCCCGGAAGTCAAATGTCATCACTGGGGGAAGCCTAGACTAGTCATACTATATACTATATGTAATACTTCATGACGACCATTGAAATGAAGGGCCATCCATGAAATATATGGATAGACAGGGTCTGTCAGAGCGGGGACCAATAATACTTATGGGTTCTCCGTTTGAGCTTATAAAAGGAGGCCCCAAGTGGGAGATTAGCTTCAATTGCGTCCATATGCCCTAATAGGGCATATAAACAGGGAATGTTTTGATGGGGCAATCTTATTAACCCCTTAGTGACCAGTCCATTTTAGGCCCTAATGACCAAGCTATTTTATTCATTTTTCTATAGTCGCATTCAAAGAGCTATAACGTTTTTATTTTTTCGTCTACATAGCTGTATGAGGACTTGTTTTTTGCGGGATTAGTTGTGCTTTTTAATGGCACCATTTTTGGGTACATATAATTTTGTAATTAACTTTTATTAACTTTTTTGGGGGGGATTATAAAAAAAACCTGAAATTCCACCATTGTTCTATGCGTTTTTAAATTGACGCTGTTCACTGTGCGGCGTAAATAACATGCTACCTTTATTCTATGGGTCGGTATAATTACGGCGATACCACATATGTAGAGGTTTTTTATGTTTTACGACTTTTGCACAATAAAAACACTTTTGAACTAAAATTATTTGTTATTGTATCGTTGCTTTCCAAGAGCCGTAAATTTTTTATTCTTCCTTCAATGTAGTGATTTTTTTGGTTTGTTTTTTGCGGAACGAGACATAGTTTTGATTGGTACTGTTTTGGTGTGCATGGGACTTATTGATTCATTTTTATTATGACTTTTTTGGGGGGCAATGGAAAAAAATTGCAATTTCGCCATTGTTTTTTTTTTACGGTGTTCACCTTGCGGTTTAAATTACATATTAACTTTAGTAATTGAGTCATAACGGTCGCGGCGATACCATATATGTGTACTTTCATTTATTTTTTACACTTTTACTAAATAAAACCACTTTTTATGGAAAAAAATGGTTTTATTTATTTTTTTACTGTAATTTTTATTATTAATCTTTAATTCACATTTATTACTTATTTCATTAGTCCCACTAGGGGACTTTACTGTGCGATCTTCAGATCGCTGCTATACTGCTTTGGTATACTTCGTCGACTGGAAAACGGTGGCCAGGAAAAAAACGGCCTATGCTCCCCTCTTCAGCCGTTGTAATGCTATTCCTGGTTGCTTTATATCCGGCGGTCTCCTGGAATAAGGGCGGGTTCACACATGGCGGAATTGCACTTAAATTCCGCTGCGGACACTCCGCAGCGTTAATCCGCAGCGGAGCCGTTTCTACATTGACTTTCACTTTAATTTCGCAGTGTTCGTTTACACGATGCGTACAATTCCGCTGCGGAGCATAGGCTGCGGAGCGGAATTTGGTGTCCGCAGCATGCTCTGTCTGTTGCGGAGCAGTGGCGGACTCATGGCGGAATTTCTCCATTGACTTCAATGGAGATTCAAAGTTCCGCAATGAAGTCCGCAGCTGTCATGCACATGTCATGTGTGCTGCGGATGCGTCTTGCTTTTTTTACTTGACATTTCTTCATTCTGGCTGGACCTATGTATTTCTAGGTCTACAGCCAGACTGAGGAAGTCAATGGGGCTCCCGTAATGACGGGAGCGTTGCTAGGAGACGTCTGTAAATAGTCACTGTCCAGGGTGCTGAAAGAGTTAAGCGATCGGCAGTAACTGTTTCTGCACCCGGGACAGTGACTACCGATCTCAATATACATGTATCTGTAAAAAAAAATGAAGTTCGTACTTACCGAGAACTCCCTGTTTCTGTCTCCAGTCCGGCCTCCCAGGATGACGTTTCAGAGTAAGTGACGGCTGCAGCCAATCACAGGCCAAGCACAGGCTGCAGCGGTCACATGGACTGGCGCGTCATCCAGGGAGGTCGGGCTGGATGCCGAAGGAGGGACGCGTCATAAAGACAACGGGCGGTAAGTATGAATTTCTTTTACTATCACTAGGGAAAGTGCTGTCCCTTCTCTCTATCCTGCACTGAATAGGGAGAAGAGAAGCACTTTTCCTGCAGTCCGCAGCGGCCAGTCCGCATCAATGTACTGCACATTTTGTGCAGATCCGCAGCCGTAATCCGCAACCCGGATTAGGTGCGGCATTGATGCGGACAGTTGCGGAGGAATTCCGCCATGTGTGGTCATGCCCTAACACGTCATCACAGGAGACCGCCTGGACACAGATCAGCAGGAACACTTTGCTATGGCAGAAGAGTTAGAGCTGAATTTAGGCTTCACTTTTTATTTTTTTAATGCGGAATTTGCTGTACATATGCAGCGTAATCACATCAAATTCTGCAGACAGTGGCATTTGTAGCAGAATTTGAATTTGAACATTGACTTTGACATTGAACTCAATGGAAAAATTCTGCAACAAATGTTCAGTGAATTTGCAGCATAATTTGACAAGCTGCGAATCTATAGTCCGCACTGCAGGTAAATTTATGCACATTTTCTGCGCGCAAATTTTCTGCAGCATGTGGATGTGACTTTGTTCAAATCTCATCTACTTTGCTGCTACTGCAATACTTTTGGCCCTGACTAAAATAGTGACCTCTGTTTCTATGTTCCAGTTTTATTTTCCTTCTTGTATTAGCGGTGTGGTTTACTTATTTAAAGGCTATGTATACTTTTCTAAGCAATTTTTTTTTATTTTATTAAATAAATGTATTTTGTGTTTTTAAGTAACTTTCAAATTTACTTTTATTCAAATTCCTTCTGCATCCTTCTTCTTTCCAACCGAAGCGCAGTACACCAGGGCAGTGGCAGTAGAGACCTCCGCACCTTCTAGAGGTGAGGAGCAGTGAATAGCACTTGACAGTAGTAACAGCTCCCAGCAGTTGTCTGGTTGTGCTGCGCTCAAATGCCACCAATGACAATACAGGACACAGACAAGGGGGGGGGGGGTGGCAATACAGACCACGAAAGGACAAGGGGACACATTAGGAGACAAAAAGCAAAACTACAAGAGGGAGATGTAGACAGGATTTATCGTGACAGATAAACGTCGGAACCGGACAGATGGCTTCGCTTGCTCCGATATGAAAGGTGATGTCTCTGGTGAGAATAATTGGGTTTTAGAATGTAACGTAGCTATTATTTTTGTTCCCAGTTATCCTTTGATATATGTTCTATGTGTGCCACTACTGGGAATTAAAGGGGTCCTAGTGCATATGATTTTATAGGACATATGGACTTTATAGAGGGTTTACCCTACTTGGAATCCTCCTCTTTTAGTCGGAGGACTCGGCATGACCATGTATTACATGTTCGCCCATACGTGCGCAATGTATTAGGTATCCAGAGCTCTGTGACTGTCAAACCCTATATTTTAATCACTAGGCTAGCCCAATGTTTCTTGGATTTGAATAGCCCTTTTGACTTATTTTTTAAAACCTTGCTGATGTACTATAAAAAAAGAAAGTGATTATAAATTAGAATTTATTTCTTTGCATGGACTGAATAGCAACATCCTCAAAAAAGCCGAAACTTTATAAAAAAATATCCATATCACTAGCAACATGTATTGATTTTTCAAGCTATAAAAAGTTCAAAGCTTTACCAGGATTCTCAATGGAATCTTTGACACTTCATAGCAGATACGCACCAGTAGGATTCCAGGCAACCGCTATTATGTAAGGTGCCCCAGTCTGTCATTAACACTCATTGGGAATACTGTACTAGCGGGCAGAACTCCAGAGGTCTTAAAGGGTCACGTTCAATCCTTCTGAAGTCACCATCTTTTATCCCAGAGAGCCAAAGAAAGAAATGTTAAATGCAGGAAAAAAATTAAAACCATCATTTCTATGCTCTGGAGAATCTCTAAAAGAGAACTGTTCTGTAGGATAGCTTACTCGGCTGATAAGTAAAGAGCATGTAATTATTTGTAGAGATTCTATTTGACAGACAGGACAGACTAAGGGGAGATTCACACGAACGTTGCGTTTTTGCGCGCGCAAACAATGCAGCGTTTTGCGAGCGCAAAAACCATTTGACAGCTGCGTGTGTCATGCGTGTCTGATGCGCGGCTGCGTGATTTTCGCGCAGCCGGCATCATAGAGATGAGGCTTGTCAACGCCCGTCACTGTCCAAGGTGCTGAAAGAGCTAAATCTTTCAGCACCCTCGACAGTGAATGCCGAACACAACAGCGAAAAACCTGTACAAAAAAAAGATAAAGTTCCTACTTACCGAGAACTTCCCGGCCGTTGCCTTGGTGACGCGTCCTTGGTGACGCGTCCTTGGTGACGCGCCTCTCTTGACATCGGGCCCCACCTCCCTGGATGACGCAGCAGTCCAAGTGACCGCTGCAGCCTGTGATTGGCTGCAGCCTGTGCTTGGCCTGTGATTGGCTGGAGCTGTCACTTGAACTGAAGTGTCATCCCGGGAGGTCGGACTGCAGGAAGGAGACAGGAGTAATCGGTAAGTTAGAACTTCGGGTTTTTTTTACAGGTTAATGTATTTTGGGATCGCAAGTCACTGTCCATGGTGCTGAAACAGTTTAACTCTTTCAGCACCATGGACAGTGACTATCTCCTGACGTCGCGTACCGATAATTTTTTTGCCGGGATCGGCCAAAACGAGTTTGGCCGAACCCGGTGAAGTTCGGTACGCAAAGACACTCCGTTTGGATGTTCGGAAACAGAAAAGCACGTGGTGCTTTTCGGTTTTCATTCATCCTTTTCACTGCTGTTGCGCGAATCACGCTCGTCCCACGGAAGTGCTTCCGTGTGGTGCGCGTGATTTTCACGCACCCATTGACTTCAATGGGTGCGTGATGCGCGAAATACGCAGAGTTATTGAACCTGTCGCGCATTTTGCGCAGCAGACAAACGCTGCGCAAAAAGCACGGACTGTCTGTACTGCCCCATAGACTTGTATTGGTCCATGCGTGCCGCGTGAAAACCACGCGGCCCGCACGGACCGAATACACGCTCGTGTGAATCCCCCCTAAGAGACAGCTCTCCTGTCTAATTGAAGCTTTAATCCCCACACTTCCTCTCTGACATACATATATGACTTTAACCTGTGTAAAAAATACATGATTGAATGGGAAGGATGGGTTAACCTAATGCTTTTGCCACTGCTAAAATTCTGTACATTAATTATATTAATATATATTAAGTCATAATTATAATTATTTTTTTAATATATATTTTAATTACATTTTGGAAAACAAAAATACAACAGAAAGCATGCCGTTTTGCATGTACATTCTATAAAAACTTTGAACATAGCAGGAATTCATTCTATCGTGACAAATTCATTGAAATATAATTAAACAAAACTTTGGATCATAGTAATATCCCCTTAAACCTACCCTCCCTCCCTCCCTCCCATAAATCTGCTTTTAGTTATCATCGTAACATTTTATGCTACCAATATTTTCCGAGTTGTTTTTTATTGTTATGATGATGATTATTATAATGTTTATTATAGTCTGAATCCTACATAGCTTTTCATTCTCTTATCATAAGAGATACAGTTAAAGGGGACCTGCCTGCTCTCCTTTCCAGTCAGGGCCAGCCTTACAGTGGATGCTCCCGGCACCCCTGATGATGAGCTGTTTTGAAGGGGCCGCAGCGCTCGTACAAGCGCTGCTTCCCCTTAATTTCTTACCTGCTCATACTGTGAATCGCCGACACACTTGTAGCCGCGGTTCACAGTATTACAGTCTACTCCTATTCACTACAATGGGAGAGGGCTGCAATACTGTGAACCGCCGCTACAACTTGTCGAATCACAGTGTGAGCAGGTAAGGAATGAAGGGGAAGCAGCACTCAACCAAGAGCACTGCAGCCCCTTCAAAACAGCTGATTGACGGGGGTCTAGGGAGTCGGACCCCGACCGATGAGACATTGATGGCCTATCATGAGGATCGATCATCAAGTTTTAGGGACTGGACAACCACTTTAAGATTTGTGGTGGTCATAAGCCTCGGGTGTCAAGCCATCTGTGGCATCCCTTCAGCAGGGGCAGCTGATGTGACCTGTGTGATTGCACAGGTCACACACTGCTAAGGCTAGCCATGGTTACAGTACATACCTTCATCCCTAATTGTATAACAATGCTGGAGGAGCTTTTCATAAAACTTTGCATTGTACGGTTCCTCTGTTATTCCTCCTGATAATATATGACTGAATTGATAACTGCATATGTCCCCACACGGTGCTTTTACATAATCATATAATCATATATTAAGGTTAGACTATATAGCTTCACCATTTTATGTCTAAGATCAGTTTATTATGTAATCTACTAATATATTTATTAAATAAATGTACTATTCTATTAATAAATCTACCCATAAAGGGTCTTCCGCTCATTACAATTTTATGCTATATTAATTAGATATGTCATAAAACCTACCACTAAAATAAACTGATTGTGAATGTAATCTCCCCTCATAATTAAATATTGTCACAGTGCCAAAAGTAGAGAATGCGAGCTAAAATGTAGCTTTCAGTAACCCTTTCAAGACCAAGGCCTTCAGATGCCTGAATGTACACAATAATAATTCACCTTTTTAAATGACACATTCTAGGGGGCGAATAATTTTTTTTTTTTAACTTTAGACTTTGGCCAAACATTTTATTTTCTTTTTATAGAGCATAGATATAATTTAATGCTTTTAGTTGAACCAGACAAATTAAATACACAAAATACTTCCTGTTCTCCCCCGTCTATAATGATATAAAATGTGGTGCACTTTGCTCAACCTCATCATCACTGTAACACCTGAGAACATAGGTCTCCATTTTTTTCTAGCGTGTCTCCTGTCTTTAGGTGGTGTGTGTAAACGGGCACAAAGCACCCAAGCACAGAAATTAGGGATACAAAAACAAGTGACAGGAAATAATTTGTGTGGATTTCATATAACATTTATTTGTGAAATGGGCAAATTATTATAGATTTTTTTTCCAGTCTTTTTATTTATTTATTTATTTATTATATTTGTTTCTTTTTATTTTTGTTGTTTTTCTTTACTTTTATTAGGGGGAGTTCACACAGAGTTTTTTGACATTTTTTGTGACGCGGAAACCGCGTCGGAATACGCACCAGAAAATGGCCGAAAATGCCTCCCATTGATTTCAATGAGAGGCGGAGGCGTTTTTTTCCAGCGAGCGGAAAAACCGTCTCACGGGAAAATGAAGAGACATGCACTACCTTCAGGCGTTTACGCCTCTGACCTCCCATTGACATCAATGGGAGGCAGAGAAAGCGTATTTTGCGGCGTTCTTTGCCCGCGGCGTTCAATGGCAGCGAGTGAAAAATGCAGCGAAAAACACAGTGAAAATCGGTGTGCAGGCAGAGCAAAATCTGCCCCAAAATTCCAAACGCCTGCAAAAAAACTCTGTGTGAACCCAGCCTTACTAATTTTTTTTCTGTGATTGGAGGAAGCTGGGATAACATGATCTATGTTATCCCAACATCGTTCTGTATGCAGATCACTGCTAATAGTGATCTAATGAAAAGCAAGAATTTAAAATCACAATTAGCAGTGATTTGTAAGATCACAATTAGCAGTGATTTGTATATAGAGAAATGCTGTGAGAACACAGGTCATCTCCTCCCAGGATACTCCTCTTCCCATGTAATAGTTGGAGGACATGGCCCAAATGCAGGTAAAAAGCTTCTTGTATTCATGTTCCAGTGCTAAACATAGTGCTGACTTTGTGCCTTTTTTTTAGAATGTTTTTTTTATTTCACAGACTTTTTTTTATTATTATTTTCATTTGTTTCTATATTTTTATTTAATTTTTCTTACTTTTACAGGTTTTTTTTAGGCTTTTTAGAGGTAACTGGGATAACATGATCTTTCTTTTCCCAACATTTCCCTGAATGCAGATGCCTAAGCAGATGTTATTAGTGATCTAATGGAAAGTAGGCATAAGGGTATGTTCACACGGCAGCCTCCAATACGCCTGAAATTACGGAGCTGTTTTTCGCGACGTCAATTACGGATGTAATTGGAGCTGTTTCTCAATGGAGAATATGAAAAACGGCTCCAATTACGTCTCAAGAAGTGATAGCGGCGCGTAAAAAAAAAGCCTGTGTGCACAGACCATCGTAACCCCATTGATTTCAATGGGCAGATGTTTGCCGGCGGTTTGGAACCGTATTTTCGGACGTAATTCGAGGCGTAAAACGCCCGAATTATGTCCGTAAATAGGGCATGTGAACATACCCTTAGAACACAATTAGCAGTGATCCACATACAGGGGACCTGTCCTCCTGGGATGTTCCTCTCCCAATGTAACAGTTGAAGGCAATGACCCGGATGCAGGAAGTAAGCTTCTGGTGCTAAACACAGCGCTCACTTTGAGCTCTGTTTTTAGCCTTTTTTTTGGGGACAGAGAGATGATCATTACAGCTCCCTGTCACCTTAGAAGCATCAGGCTGACACAGGGTCAGCCTTATCTCTTTAATGGCAGAGCACTTTACAGCGCAATTTGCCATTAAAGACAAGCATGTATATTTAAGTTCTAGTTGCACTTAGAATCCTATGCTGGAGCATAATTGTATAGATTGTCATCTAGGGGTTAAATAAGCCAAAATGGTAAACTGATGTTTTAAACAAAACAAGCTGAATGGTTAGATCAGGTATTTAGTTTCCAGTAGAAGGCGAAAGAGAGAAGCAAGCTTTTTTTCAGTTGAAATATTATATATATATATATATATATATATATATATATATATATATATATATATATATATATATACTAGTCCATCTCAATGAATTAGAATATTATCAAAAAGTTAATTTATTTTAGTAACTCAATTCAAAAAGTGAAACCTATATGTTATATATAGTCATTATACACAGAGTGATCTATTTCCAGCATTTTTTTCTTTTAATGTTCAAGATTATGGCTAACAGTAAGACTCATGGTGTGACACGCTAATCAGCTAATCAGCACAAAACACCTGCAAAAGTTTCCTAAACTTTTAAATGGTCCAACAGTCTGGTTCAGTAGGCTACACAATCATGGGGAAGACTGCTGACCGGATAAGTGGTCCAGAAGACAGTCA
The DNA here is from genome assembly GCF_050947455.1 of Rhinoderma darwinii. NCBI lineage: Eukaryota > Metazoa > Chordata > Amphibia > Anura > Rhinodermatidae > Rhinoderma > Rhinoderma darwinii. The sequence goes on from NC_134689.1 coordinate 356,107,258, forward strand.
TTGACACCCTCCACAAGGAGGGGAAGCCACAAAAGGACATTGCGAAAGAAGCTGCTGTTCAGAGTGCTGTATCCAGGCATATTAATGGAATGTTGAGAGGAAGGAAAAAGTGTGGTAGAAAAAGATGCACAAGCAACAGGGATAACCGCAGCCTTGGAAGGATTGTCAAGAAAAAGTCATTCAAGAATCTGGAGGAGATTCACAAGGAGTGGACTGTGGCGGCTGGAGTCACTACTTGAAGATACACCACCAACAGATGTATCCAGGACATGGGCTACAACTGTCGCTTTCCTTGTGTCAAGCCACCCATGAACCAGAGACAACGTCAGAAGCATCTAACCTGGGCTAACGAGAAAAGGGACTGGTCTGTTGCTCAGTGGTCCAAAGTCCTGTTTTCAGATGAAAGTAAATTTTGCATTTCATTTGGAAATCAAGGTCCCAGAGTCTGGAGGAAGAGTGGAGAGGCATCAATCCAAGTTGCTTGCGGTCCAGTATGAAGTTTCCACCGTTAGTGATGGTTTGGGGGCCATGTCATCTGCTGGTGTTAGTCCACTGTATTACATCAAGTCCAGAGTCAACGCAGCCGTCTACCAGGAAATTTTAGAGCACTTCATGCTTCCCTCGGCTGACAAGCTTTATGGAGATTCTGATTTCATTTTCCAGCAGGACTTGGCACCTGCCCACACTGCCAAAAGTACCAATACCTGGTTTAATAACCACAGTATCACTGTGCTTTATTGGCCAGCAAACTCACCTGACCTAAACCCCATAGAGAATCTATGGGGTAATGTCAAGAGGAAAATGAGAGACACCAGACCCAACAATGCAGACGAGCTGAAGGCCGCTATCAAAACAACCTTGGCTTCCATAACACCTCAGCAGTGCCACAGGCTGATGGCCTCCATGCCATGCCGCATTGATGCAGTAATTCATGCAAAAGGAGCCCTGACCAAGTATTGAGGGCATATACTGTACATAGGCACGATAGAAAGAAGTCAGCACCACTCTTTATCTTCACAGTACAGTACAGGTAAATAGATGCAAATGGGGTCAGGGTTTTCTGGTTAAGCAAACTTCGGGCGGTGCTCAGCATAAAAAGAGACAGTTTTGCAATATCATGAGGTCAGAAGAAGCGCGATCTCTAGCGCGAAACAGGCTGTAACCTACAACTTCTGTCCTCCCTGTAACACTTTTATCTTTACCAAGATGTTATAATAAAGTCAAGAAGAAATGCAAACAGGTGAGTGCCACATTTTCATCCACATGATTTACTGTACATACTTTTCAGTAGGCCAACATTTCGGTATTAACTGGTTCCCGACCGCTGGCTGTATTCTACGGCCAGCGGTCAGGGACGGGTCCTTAAAACCCGAGCCATAGACTTTTTACGGCTCGGGTTTTAACTTGCTGCCCGCGCGATCCGCCAGCTTAATGTCAGGTCTCCGGCTGTCAGTGACTGCCGGGGACCCTGAGGAGAGGATAGAAGCAGCTTTCGCTGCTTCTGTCTTCTCCGATGTTTTTTTACACAGCGCTCAATGAACGCTGTGTATAGGAATAGAGACAGCAGCAGCGGCGCTGTCTCTATTCCTCCCGGTGATCATGTGACTGGTCACATGATCGCCAGGTGCCGTTACTGACAGACTGCTTCTGGGTCTTACTAGACCCGGCACAGCCCAGTTAGTGACAATCGGCTGATTTCCCCGTCTGTGCAGCCCCAGTTACAGTGGAAAAAGATGGTGTAAAAGAATGAAAAAATATATATAAAGTTCCCCAAAAGTCTTTTTTTGACCTTTTGAGGGACAGACCATAGTAATAAAAAAATAGTACAGTAAAGTGCAATTTTTTTTTATAATACATACACATAAAATACCCACCTCAAAAAAAACGTTCCCCCCCCCGACAATCACTGTTGTAACGCTAGCGCTAACCCAATTACCCTAATATAGACATGTAATATATTAAAATTTACGGTAAACAATGACGATTACAAATAAAAGGTCTATTTTAGGGTAAAACTATGTTATTACAAAAAAAAAGCTAAAACTTAAAAAAGCTTATTTTTTTACTATTATTTCAAACTTTATGAATAAAAATTCTAAAATAGCAAAAAAAGTGTGTATAAAAACGATAAAAAAAGAAACCTGCATTGTCTATGGAAAAAACGTCGCAAAAATCACGTCGTCAGCCCAACAAATATAAAAGTTATAGCCATTTACCGCGTGCTAAAAATGGCTAAACGGTGTCTGGTCTTGAAGGCACAAAATAGCCCAGTCCTAAACTGGTTAAAAATCATTTTTGAAATTGGCCCTATTTAATATTCTAATTTCCTGGGACACTAAATTTTGGGTTTTCATTAACTCTGCCATAATCATCAACATTAAAAGAAGATTCACTTTTTTAAATTGAATTACTGAAATAAATGTACTTTTTGATGATATCCTAATTCATTGAGAAGGACTAGTATATCTATCTATCTATCTATCTATCTATCTATCTATCTATCTATCTATCTATCTATCTATCTATCTATCTATCTATCTATCTATCTATCCATACACACAGTGTATATATATATATATATATATATATATATATATATATATATATATATATATATATATATATATATAGATAAAAACAAATGGATCCAGCCGCACCGGTATGCTGTGGGTGCAAGCCAACGGGATAAGACCACAATCCCAATGGTATATAAGACAAAAAATAGGCAAGAGGGTACTTTTATTGTCCCATAAACAGTGGCAACGTTTCAGCTCCTTCCACTGGAGCCTTTCTCAAGCCTTGAGAAAGGCTCCAGTGGAAGGAGCTGAAAAGTTGCCACTGTTTATGGGACAATAAAAGTACCCTCTTTTTTCACCTCTACCTGAACGGAGTGCTGCCTATTTTTTGTCTTTTATATATATATATATATATATATATATATATATATATATATATATATATATATATATATATATATATATATATAAATCCTACACATAAAGTACCTTTGACTTAATTCCTTCAATGTCCCCCAATGGAACTTTCGCTTAGGCCATTGCACTGTTCATAGACATGAGACTTTTGTCAGTGGATCTGGCGAATTTCATCAGTCTGTCAAAAATGTCATACCTATAATGAGCAGTAGCAATGTTGGTGGAAGCGGACCAGTTTATCTGACCCTATTGTTTCTCCTGAGCTAAGGTTATCCCTGCTCCCACTACAGAAATAACATGCACATTTGGCCAACCTTAGAGTTTAAAGGTAAACACAAGGTGAAAAACATGTATGAGAATTACAATGAGGACAATTTATCGACAGTGTCATAGGATGCATGTAGGAGGGTGAACTGTAAATCCTCCATTTGAAGCTTATGGACTGCCCACGTATCCTTTGTAAATTGTTGTCTGTATATATGCTGTAATTGTTTTGCCTTTTTTGCTTTTGTTTTGCCGGCTGTCTGGACTTTGGGTCGTGACGCCCTGTGACTCTGCCATGACAAGCTGTTGTACCTGGATGCAGAAATGAGAATATGATATCTACGCATTTTGTGCTGGTGCTGCAATGTTCATTGTTGTCACTCTGCTCACATCATGTTTGCAAACTATATTCAGTGTATGTGCGGAGAAAGCTCCCAGCGCATACAGCGAACATATCCATAGGGCACCATTTACCTGGAATTGAGTGTCCTTTCGGCATAACCTAGGTCGGTATACTTTCTTTGTCGCTGAATAGAATAGTAGCAGACTACGCTAGGCTACACAGAGGAATATAGTAAAAAAAAAAATTATACCACCCAGTATACTTCTTTTTACAAAAGGAGCCTATTGCCAATATATACAACTGTATTCCTGTAGTGGGTATACATTGGGAAATCCTCCCGATGTATACCTCCGACAAAAGCTTTAAAGGGATATTCTCATCTCAGACATTTATGACATATCTTTGCTACCCGCACCTATCTCGAGATCTCCCCCAATCCCTGCCTGGCGAGATTGCCGCTGGCCACCGCATCCAGGGCAAGGTTGCTGGGATTACGGAAACAGTCGAGCTTGCTAAACTGCACTGTTTCCCTAACTGTTTCTCTAACTTCCATAGAAGTTAATAGGAGTTATAGAAATAACATAAAACCGCGATCTACACTATTTCTGTAATTCTCGCAACCTATCACAAGATATGTACGAGTCCCAGATCTGGGACTTTCACCTATCAGACATTTATGGCATATCCCATGAAATGCCTGAGATGGGGATACTGCTTTAAGCTTAATGTGAACATAGCCTAAGTAATGCTAAAGACAGTTATAAGACTTTCTATTTAGTATTTTGGGCATAATACCCAGATATAGGAATGAACAGAAACAAATATGTAAGTGGAACTAGCTTCTCTTTCCTTACCCCCTATTGAAATGTCCAGTGGTGAAGCAGGGGCACGGGCCTTTGCAGCGCTTGGAGTGAGTATATGCTCTTGAGTCGTGGGAGCAAATGTTGCTCTTACCCCTGTGTATTCTGCATATTAGTGGGTAGCTATCATAGTGACTGGCAGAAGGGCTTCCTTCACCCAATTCTACTGGGTAACGTGGGGACAGGCGCAAGCTCTCTCAGGGACTCCAGTGGAATTGATGCCCCCCAACCTCAGTTTGCCTGCCTGCTGCTAGTGAAAAGAATTCTGTTGATACCTTGTAGCTGAAGTAAATGTTTGAATCTAAGGAAAAGAAGGACACCGCGGTATCCATAGTTTCTTGGTCTCCCGTGCTATACTGCGGAAGTGAGCCTCACAGCATTACAATGCATCCTCACGCTATCCTCATGCACCTACATTGTAGCTTGTATGACACAGGAAGCAGGGACATGGAGGAAGAAGGCGACAATGTTGCAGCAAACGGGGTCACCGTTTCATTACATGACCTAACAGCAAAAAAAAGAAGACGCATGGGGATAAACATAAGAAATTAATGGCAATATGTTACTTCTATGGTGAGTACTTCAATAGCATTGGGGGGAAAAAACGCTGGTGTTCCTCTTTAAATAGCAAATGCACCTGTATCTAGACTTTCTGTATAGTTGATCCAGCAGTGTTTTGGTACCCAAGTTGGATGTCTTGAAGTTTTTCTTCCCTATCAACACCAGAAAATGACACAAAATAGATCAGTGCACTTATTGATTTATTCTATTATGACACTCAAGGACAGATAGCTTGTTGACTCTTATCTATATCACTTCTTTGAAAATCACTGCCTACTTGAACATCTGATTTTTGTTTGCAAGGAAGCTTCAAGATTATAAAATCTCCGTGCTTGTGATGAGCTGGCAGAGAGCAGCTTGAAATGAACAATAGATCTCTTGAAGTGGAAACACAAAGCTCTCCCTCCCCATATGGTTGCCCAAGTACACTTGCTCAGATGTGTGTTCCATGGCAATCTCCTTGGCTCACATTGTTTTAATATCCTAATGCATCTTAGTGCCCCCTCTGCCCTCTCCGTAACCATTAAACTTCCTGCTTACGCTTCATACACTGGATTTGCTGACGCACGTTTTTACTTTGCAGAAATGTATAAAATAAAACTTCCAGGTGAATATGTTTTTTTTGGCACAATGGATACCGAAATCTTCACAAAAGGACTGCCAGAGTGTCTTGGAAACTGAAAACATGCTCTCTCTAAGGCTGGGTTCACACGTGGCGGAATTTCACTTAAATTCCGCTGCGGACACTCCGCAGCGTTAATCCGCAGCGGAGCCGTTTGTCCATTGACTTACACTTTAATTTAGCAGTGTTCGTTTAGACGAGGCGTAAAATTCCGCTGCGGAGCATAGGCTGCGGAGCGGAATTTGGTGTCCGCAGCATGCTCTGTCTGTTGCGGAGCAGTGGCGGACTCATGGCGGAATTTCTCCATTGACTTCAATGGAGATTCTAATTTCCGCAATGAAGTCCGCAGCTGTCATGCACATGTTATGTGTGCTGCGGATCCGTCTTGTTTTTTTAACTTGACATTTCTTCATTCTGGCTGGACCTATGTATTTCTAGGTCTACAGCCAGACTGAGGAAGTCAATGGGGCTCCCGTAATGACGGGAGCGTTGCTAGGAGACGTCAGTAAATAGTCACTGTCCAGGGTGCTGAAAGAGTTAAGCGATCGGCAGTAACTGTTTCTGCACTCGGGACAGTGACTACCGATCCCAATATACATGTATCTGTAAAAAAAAATGAGGTTCATACTTACCGAGAACTCCCTGCTTCTGTCTCCAGTCCGGCCTCCCAGGATGACGTTTCAGTCTAAGTGACGGCTACAGCCAATCACAGGCTAATAACAGGCTGCAGCGGTCACATGGACTGCCGCGTCATCCAGGGAGATCGGGCTGGATGCCGAAGGAGGGACGCGTCACCAAGACAACAGCCGGTAAGTATGAATTTCTTTGACTTTCACAAGGGAAAGTGCTGTCCCTTCTCTCTATCCTGCACTGAATAGGGAGAAGGGAAGTACTTTTACCGCAGTCCGCAGCAGCTAGTCCGCATCAATTTACTGCACATTTTGTGCAGATCCGCAGCAGAATCTGCAACGCAGATTCTGTGCGGCATTGATGCGGACAGTTGCGGAGGAAATCCGCCACGTGTGGTCATGCCCTAAACATACAATATTCACAGAGAATAAATTCTGGATTGTTCTGAACGAGGAAAACCTATTCATATACTCAATAATAATATAATTCTGTATACTACACTCAGACTATGTGTTGTTGATACACACAGTTTAGCTATGTCAACCATGCTGTGTACATGACTTGCTTAAGAAGAGTTGTGTATTGTGTTACCTTGTTACCTGTTTACCACCCAATATTGCCGTGACCCCACCACTAATAAAGAAGACACCATACCACCATGTTGGATTTTAATTGCCACAGCAGCCGTTTAATTAAACAGGAATAAAACATATCTCTTATATTTAAACCCAAACATAAATAATACTTAATCCCCACAATGGAATTTAACATTAAAACAACACGACCCTATCAGGTTTATAACTTTTTACACTAACTAATGACGGAGGAGGTCCCTGAGGTTACCCACAGCCGTGACCCAGCTCGGGGGCACCGAGTACTCATGCAGATGACCCTTTACAAGAACTAAACGTCTAAGGGGTAACATGCTAAGAAGCCTCCCAATATCCAGCCGGAAATTATAGAACCACATGTTCTACTACTTTAGGGGATGCATACCCGCAATGCTTCGCCCCCAATGCTTTAAATGATCAACCTCAAGGACTCCCACCACAGCTGCAGTGACGAATCAACTAATAACATGCACGCAAATACAAGTGCCACACACAACTTTTTCGCCGTTCTGATAACAGCCGGACTAGATCAAAGCAAAACAAAAACAGACACTTGAGGAGATTAATACCCCCTGTAAACAAAATTAGGGCGGACGGGACCGATCTCCTGCTGTGGTTTTAGTCAGGGTGCATTGCAGGGGAAAATGGCGGGAACGGGCTTAGAAAGAGCAGCTGATGTAGCCGGTGCCAGTGCTGTTAATATATCAGTTGATATACTGAATTGGATGAATGTAGAGATGGTCCAAGCTAAATTAAATAAAATAAATGTGCACAAGGCCCCGGGACCAGATGGGTTACACCCTAGAATTCTTAAAGTGCTTAGTTCAGTTATTTCTGTCCCCCTTTTCATAATATTCAGAGAATCTCTAGTGACTGGTATAGTGCCAAGGGACTGGCGCAGGGCAAATGTGGTGCCTATTTTCAAAAAGGGCTCTAGGTCTTCCCCGGGTAATTATAGACCAGTAAGCTTAACATCCATCGTGGGGAAAATGTTTGAGGGGCTATTGAGGGACTATATACAGGATTATGTGACAAAAAATAGTATTATAAGTGACAGCCAGCACGGTTTTACTAAGGACAGAAGTTGTCAAACTAACCTGATATGTTTTTATGAAGAGGTGAGCAGAAGTCTAGACAGAGGGGCCGCTGTGGATGTAGTGTTTTTGGACTTTGCAAAGGCATTTGACACAGTCCCCCATAGACGCCTAATGGGTAAATTAAGGACTATAGGTTTAGAAAATATAGTTTGTAATTGGATTGAGAATTGGCTCAAGGACCGTATCCAGAGAGTTGTGGTCAATGATTCCTACTCTGAATGGTCCCCGGTAATAAGTGGTGTACCCCAGGGTTCAGTGCTGGGACCACTATTATTCAACTTATTTATTAATGATATAGAGGATGGGATTAATAGCACTATTTCTATTTTTGCAGATGACACCAAGCTATGTAATATAGTTCAGTCTATGGAAGATGTTCGTGAATTGCAAGCAGATTTAAACAAACTAAGTGTTTGGGCATCCAGTTGGCAAATGAAGTTTAATGTAGTTAAATGTATAGTTATGCATCTGGGTACCAACAACCTGCATGCAACATATGTCCTAGGGGGAGCTATACTGGGGGAGTCACTTGTTGAGAAGGATCTGGGTGTACTTTTAAATCATAAACTAAATAACAGCATGCAGTGTCAATCAGCTGCTTCAAAGGCCAGCAGGATATTGTTGTGTATTAAAAGAGGTATGGGCTCGCGGGACAGGGATGTAATATTACCACTTTACAAAGCATTAGTGAGGCCTCATCTAGAATATGCAGTTCAGTTCTGGGCTCCAGTTCATAGAAAGGATGCCCTGGAGTTGGAAAAAATACAAAGAAGAGCAACGAAACTAATTAGGGGCATGGAGAATCTAAGTTATGAGGAAAGAGTAAAATAATTAAACCTATTTAGCCTTGAAAAAAGACGACTAAGGGGGGACATGATTAATTTATATAAGTATATTAATGGACATACAAAAAATATGGTGAAATCCTGTTCCATGTAAAACCCCCTCAAAAAACAAGGGGGCACTCCCTCCGTCTGGAGAAAAAAAGGTTCAACCTGCAGAGGCGACAAGCCTTCTTTACTGTGAGAACGGTGAATTTATGGAATAGCCTACCGCAGGAGCTGGTCACAGCAGGGACAGTAGATGGCTTTAAAAAAGGGTTAGATAATTTCCTAGAACAAAAAAGTATTAGCTCCCTTTTCCCGTCCCTTGGTTGAACTTGATGGACATGTATCTTTTTTCAGCCGTACTATGTAACCACAGCCCCCTCCCATGCTCCATCACTTCTACTCTCTCCTCTCATCCCCATGTCTAACTCCTAAAAGGCTATAAACCTTGTCCATCCAACTAACTTTCCCTCTTAGATCCATCATGTAGGACTCTCCTTATTTCCTTTCAGGCAGCAGTACGGTCTGTTCTAAAGAAGAGGTCCAATCTGTAATTAAATTTTTATAGGTCCGTATTAAAATCCATAGTAAATGCCTGGCCATGTATAGCCCTGCTTAGAGATGAGCCAAAAGATTGCCCCAATGTTACGTTTTTGGTCTAAAATAATAAACTGTTGTCGCTACAGAAACATACGCACATCTGGGTAAAAGATGTATATATATACACATACACTACTGCTCATTAATTTCAATACACCTCAGATTCATCGGTTTCTCTGTAAAGGATGAACGTGATACGTGTGTTTTGCTCAGAAATAAGTCTATCTACAATTTTAGGAAGGAGTTATAAGTCGAAAAGCGATCTGCCATAGTCACTTTGAGAAATGCAGGGCTTAGTCTCAGGGCTATTGCTCATCTGGAGAAGGTTTTATCTTTGTGGCGTGCAGTGTACCCTCAAGAAATACGCTGAAAACAATAGTGTACGTGATCAACCATGATCTGGACAACCTCAAGTCGCCACAAAACAGGAGGACAAATTTATCAGAGTGTGTTCCAAATGGGACCGTTTCAAAACAGCTGGTCAGATCTGTGCTCCTCTGATGAAACCGTGGAAGAAAACCGTGTCAATCGCGACTGTCAAACAGCACCTTGTAGCCAGTGGCTTGAAGGGATGTGTTGCAGCCTGAACATTGTTGCTTACACTGGACACTGTTGCTTAGGCTGAAAAGCACAGGAGCTGGACCACCAGTCAGTGGATGATGGTTCTTTCCACAGACAAATAGACGTTTGAGGTGTTTGGGTCCAAGAGGTGAAAGTCTGTTCATTGTGCGACAGGTAATCACATGCTTCCTGCTTGCATTCTGCCCACAGTCAAACAAGGAGAAGGTTTCATTATGGTCTGGGGATGTTTTGGAGGTGGTGCAGTTTGTGATATACTAAAAATCGTAGAAACAATAAACTCCAAGTGCTGCCACAACATCCTAGTGCGCCATGATCCCTCCCGGCACCCTTCTTATGGGGGGTTGTGATTTCACACTACAGCAAGATAATGACCCAAAACATACCTCCTATCATTGCAAAAAGTATGTACAGTCAAAAGAACAACAGGTGCTGAAGAACATGGTTTGGACACCCCTTAGTCCAAATTGCAATCCAATTGAACTCCTTTGGAATCATCTGGACATTTGTGTTCGAGATGTGCAAGTTATGAGTCCAAATCACTTTGGGAGTTGCTAAAAGTGAAGTGGGCTGCGATCGGAGCTGAAGCTTTAGACAAATTGGCCGGCAGAATGCCCCACATTTGCACTGCTGTGATCACTGTTAAGGTTGGATACTTTGATGAGAGAAATTTTTATTGAAATCAAGACTCAATTCATTTCTAAACAATGTTCATGAATACAAAACATGATTATTTGCCTAAATAAAGTAAATCCATATTCTAGCTTCTTTTGTTCATTTCCCCAAAAATCGATGATTTGGGTTGTGCATAGAAATTAATGAACAGTGGGGTATATTTATAGGGTTTGCAGAGGTTGCAGTTGCCCCAGGGCCCTAGAGTCTGAGAGGACCCAACAAGTCTCTTTTTCACATATGTGAAGACCAATACTATAAATAACAAATTATAGTGGGGGGCTTTGTTAAGGGTCTTGCACTGGGTTCCAGGAGTTTCAAGTCATGCCTCTGTTGGCTACTATGCTTAAGCAGTCCCCCTCCACATAATAAAAATGAACGGGTCTTCTGAGGTGTGATGATAGCTCATGTATATGTCTGATTCTAGAATGAATGAATGAATGAATGAATGAATGAATGAATGAATGAATGTGACAGCACTGGCTATTTGTTGGGGAAAACAACTGCACATTTTGTATTGGGGCTCAAGAGTTTAAGCAAGAGTCTGCTTCATTGTGAGTTGTCATAAAGGTTGCAAAGGGTTATAACCCACTTAGATCCATGCCCTTTATCTTAGACATTTTATTTTTAGCCTGTTTATTAGGTTGCCGTTTTACAGCAAGTTCAGAAAACATAGATATAAACATCTAGAAATTAGCCATAGTCTAGCTCCTATTTGTCATCAAATTAATAAAAATTATTTACATAAAAACCTGTAATGCCTATATCTCAGGCAAGAGTAATAAGGCTTAGGGAATCCCTATTTATGTTTCACTCTGTTCCCAAAATCTCATATAAAATATATTCTAGAAGAAAATAAAACTAGAGCCACATTTCCTTATTACCCTGTTGAAACATAAAATTCTTCACTGAGACTGACCTTTCTAATATGTTCCTTAGACCATATAATAGATACTTAGGCTTTAATGGGCCAAAGGAAACCAACCATGCTGACCTTTGGAGAGTGATTCTTCTCCGAGATTATACTGAAAGTTTAATCAGAGGCTCTGGCTTATACGATCTCTGTCTCTTCAGTCTGCATATGCATTGACGTCATCCAAACAATTACTAGGGATCAACTTGGAGGTCGAGATGTCAATCATGAGAGACCTTCTATGTACACATGCTTGTAAAATATTATTCAAAGATTTATTATATGTAGTTGAACTTGTTTGTTTTTCTTGGGATGAGTGAAAATAGGAAGCATCAAATTATTCTTTTATACTGACATTACAATGTATCTCCTGCATTCTATCAAGGAAACATAATAGGGCACCGGGGCGGACATACCATAGGTGCAACCTGTGCAGTTGCAAGGGGGCCCTCTATCACCCTAAAGACGCCTTCTTCTGTCTATTAGATTGCATGTAAATGCCTGAGCTAATTAATTTTCTGGCTAACAATTACTAATGGATTGTTAGAAAAACATAAGGGGGTGATCTATGATAAGATATTGGAGAGCAAGGGGCCCGTATACTATTCTTGCACGGGGGTCCCAAACTGTCTGTGTCTGCCCGTGATGAGACACATTTACTAAGACTGGTGTTTCATATGTCAGTCTTAGCCTTCTGCTCCACTGGAGGAAGATGCAACATATTTATTAAGAGGCGCATGCTGTCTGTACTTGCGACCCTGTGCCATCTATCCCCCCTATTTGAACATAAAATAAAAAAATTATACTCACCGCTCCTCTTCATTTCTTCCCTCCGAGTCCCCTCTGCATGCTGCAGATCATACAAGGTCCGGGAACTGCCCGCGTCAGTATGTTGTATGAGCCACGTCAAGCTGAAGGGACCCTAAGGGGAGAAGCGGTGAAGTCATTGGTGGTCATTGGTAGTGAAGGTGTTTATAGAAAGTTATTCTGCTTAGGTTTTGTTCCTGTTTTTTTAACTTAAAAATACAAGCAAAATCTGCATCAATTCTGCACTGTGTGAACAAGGCCTTATGGTACTCTGTCCTGGTGTAGCAGACACCAAAACACTTTAATCGACCTTTTTAGCACACGTGCACAGGATGTTATCATGTACATTGCACAGTCCTGTTATAGTCTGTAATCATAGAGGAACATATATCAGCATAGGGGTTGCACACCAAATCAGTGGAATATTTTTAATTTTCATCTGTAAGAGGCTTGTAGAAATCCATGCACCTGCTGCAGAAACAACCCCAATTTTGATGTATATAACGGATGCTCAGTGGCAGAAATATCTGCAACAAATCTGCCGTGTGTAAACGCTCGTGTATTAGGCCGGGTTTCCACACAGCGTAAGCGCTGCTAAATTTGTGCAACAGAATTCTGTGCAGAAATTCCAAAGCATTTACAGTAGCAGTAGAGTGAATGAGATTTTGCAAATCTTAGCCAAACGTTGCGTAAAAAAAAAATGCAGAATATGTTCTGTGGTGGGACTTTTAATTCGGCAGCATGCCAATTTATGCTGCGTATTTTGTGTGGAGATGCTGCGTATTTAGCCCATAGACTTAAATGAGGAGTTTTTTTGCGGTTTGTATAGAGTTTATGTAGAAGAAACGCAGTACAAACCACAGGAAATCCGCAGGCGCACATATACTGTGCTATAATCGCTGCTTGACACTAAATTCACAGGTAAAACCGCTGTGGAAATATTACAGCTTTTCCGTAGCAATATGCGCAGCAAAAACGCTGATTTCTGTGATATATTTATCTGCGTTTTTTTTTAGATTCCGCTGGAGTATTTTTGTGGGAACATATCCTAGTTTCAAAATGCATATAAAAAAAAGGCCATGTGTTCCTTGCATTTTTAATGGATTTTGTTTTTAAATTAGCGTCATTTTATATATGCGTTTTTACTGTAGGTTTTTATGTCCTACAGTGAATCCTATTGAGAATGCAAAAAAATAAAAATCGCCATACTTAGAGCATGCTGCATTTTGAAAAAAACACCACTGACTCCAAAAATGCTACAAAAACCAAAAACACCGGCAAGGGAAACTGGCACCAGTTTCGGGATGGCACTGCCGGCCCTGGGTAACTATTGACGGGCTCCCTACCTTGGAATGGCGAGAACATATATAAATGTGTCTATTTGTCTGTATATTCTCAATTTAAATATATAAGTGATATTTGTGCTATTATCTCTTCCTTATTCCCTTCTTCCCCTCCCCCCCTTTTTGAAATCATCTACCTTGAGAGGATTATAATAGAGTTAATTACTATTTCTATGTATTGACTTTGTGATGATATGATTCTTTTTGCATGTTTTGCTTTCCAATGTGGGGAAGTTCATTAATGTGTGGAATTATACTACATCCTTGACTGTAAAATACCCTGTATGTCAAGGGGGCCTTTAGTCTCACTGTGAGTCCTAACTATTGAAATCTATATGTTAGGTCTATATGATATTTAGAATGATGCTGTATAATGTCTAGATACCTTGATGGCCATAATGGCTCTGATGAAGTCCCGGACAGGATGAAATGCATTGGCCAACTGATTATGCACTGACACGTGCGTGAGTGACGTCACACGCCGTGTACCTGCTTAAGAGAAAACTCCATGCTGCATGATAATATCTCGGACTTGCACTAGTTCCTATGCTGTGAGATGCGGGTTGATACAACTGAGATAATTGTGACCGCACAACTTGGAATTACACAGTTTTGCTTACTTCAAGAGTGAGGACTTGATCTTCCCTTCGGTCTCGTCCTGGAAGATGTGATTGAATCTCCTTAGCAAGTAGAAGTCGGCTATTGCATTCACTGCGCATATCATCCACCTGTTTGAACTGTTATTCATGAATGGGGAATATTACACCATATATGGGGTTTACTTATATAGGTCTGGTTGAACTCAAGACCTTCTGAATAACATTTATCAATGGGGCCCCTTGAATATATCTACAAATAGATGAGTACCTCTGGATCCATGTGCATATATTTTATGTAATCTGATAAATCTGATTTAAGCAGCTACTTATTTGTAACCCTTCACAATACACTATCTTTCACGTTATCTTTCACGTTATCTTTCTCGTTATCTTTCTCGTTATCTTTCTCGTTACATGTGTTTTGTTTAACATATTGGATTGTATTTATATGTAGGTATTTTTTGTTGCTCTTGGTATACTGCGTTCCTGCTGCAGTTTAATTACCTGGTGTAACGGCTGCCACGCCGTTCCCCGCCATTCCCACGGCCTCTGCTCCGGTCCCGGCGTCCTCCATTACCAGCTGCTCATCCCGAGCTCCACTAACCCGATCTGGACGCTCTGCTGGCCCTGGACGGCATCAGGTAAGTGCATCCCTTACCTCCCTCCGTGGCCATCCTCCTCGATGTGCGGCTGTAGTCACTAGTGGGCGCGCGCGCGCTGACTCGTCCTGTCTTAAAGGCCCAGCGCGCGCCTTAATTCCTAAGACTTTCATCCTCCCTTGAATCCCTGCTTGTTCAACCAAGTTCCCCGTGAGTTTCCCTGTGCCCTGGTTCCGATTCCGTCCCTTCTGCCTTTTGTCTTGATTTCTCGTTACTGACCTCTACCTCAACTTGACTATCCTTGTCTGCTGCCTGCCTTGACCTATTGCTATCCATACCCGTTACGACGTCTGCCGCCTGCCTTGACCTATTGCTGCCATACCCGTTACAACATCTGCTGCCTGTCCTGACTTCTGTTTATCCATCCAACCGCCTCTACCCGCTGTGCCAAGCGTTGCCTGGGTTCCAAGCACCATCTCCCAGACGACACTGAGGATCCACGAACAAACTGGTGAGAACCGTTATACCTGATCAGATGACCTCAGGTGTTTTTTAATCAAATATATTATTACATAATAGATCTTTAATTTTTATTGTAGTTTAATAAAAATGTGGTTGGTATTTTGCCAGGGAAATGGTATCTACAATATCTTTTTTATTAGTTAATAAATCATTCTAAATCATTTCTACTCAGAGTGTGCTAGTTTGGTCCGGGAATACTATTTTTTTTGTTTTTTCCTTTTTTCTATGAATATATAGGCTCTCATATTTTGCTATAGATTTTAAATTGTCATCTGTCTGTAGGGTTTTTGGTGTAAATAAAAACCAAGCCATTAAAAAAACAGATAATAGAATAAAAATAGAAAATTGTATTCAAAACCTCAACAGCAATTGCAGGAAAACTGCAACAAAAAACATATTGGATGTGAATAAACTCTAAGCACCAACAAAATAATTAAGGCAGGAATCACACATGCAGTTTTTGTGCCAGTTTTTTGAGCCAAATAAAGGAGTGGATACAAAAGAGAGAAGTATCAGTTTATTCTTGTCTTACTTTTTGTGTAACTCTCGATTGACAGCGTCCATTACTAAGATGGGGCTTAGTGTTAGCCGGTGAAAAGGCTAGCAGTAATCCCCCATTATTACCCTGTACCCACCGCCACTAGGGGTACCTGGAAGAGCCGGGTACAATCCAGAACCAGACCATCTGAAGTGATGTCCAGCAACTGGGGAAGCCGCAGGCTGGTATTATTAGGCTGGAATGCACAAAAACCGTGGACCTTTCCATCCAGCTAATGCTAGCCTGCTGCTGCGGTCCTCCCCATTTTTCATAACCAGCCAGATACAACATAGCAGCAGCAGGCTACCGTTTTTGGACTTTCACCGCCTAATGATACAAGCCTGCGGCCGCCCCAGTGCCCGACCATCACTGCAGATGGTTGGTACTGGATCGTACCTGCCTCTTTCCAGTAGCCCTGTTGGCGGTGGGTATCACTGTAATATTGGGGGCTTACTGCTAGTCTTTTCACCGTCTTAACACTAAGCCCGCTTTAGTAATGGATGCTGTCTATCAGGCAGTGGCCAATACTAAGGCAGTACTAATATTTTTTCTAAAAAAGCATCAAAACATTAAAAATAATTTATTAAAATAAAAACCCCCACACAACCCTCGTTATTTTATTAAAATAAATACAGTCATCGAAGTAGTCCTTGAATACGAAGTAGTCCAACAATCGAAACTGCAAAAAAAAACCACAAAAAATAAACACAAAAAAAAACATTAGTAACACTAATAAATAAAAAAGCAAAACAATTATTATACTTACCTCCCTGGGTCCGTGAAAGTCAACTAAGCAGTGACAGCTCTAAGCTGTCATTGGATAGTTTGCATCAATGGTCCCAGGTTATCCCCAGGTCAATGACCTACTTTTAAAAGTAGGGCAATGAACTTAGGTAGCCAGCCACCACGTGATGTAAACTAACCAATAACAGCTTAGAGCTGTCACTTCTTAGTTTACTGAGGCTTGTAGGTGGTGCAGAATCACCCGAGATCCGCCAGAATTTTGGCGCATCTCGGGTGTGTGTACCACTATGAACCTAGTGCTGGACTCGTTTAGATACAAAGGAATCCCCGCGCTAGGAGTTACTAGCATCGGCTTGGCATCACCATTTGTCGTTGATAAAGGCCTGATCTTTTCTGATTGGGCCTGATCCAGTGAACGATGCCAGATGGCGCGATGACGTAATTGTGCCGCCTGCATCACATGAAAAGCACCAAATGGCGAGGAAGGGAATTGATGGTTCACTTGCCTTGCCTGCGCTTTCAATTTAATTTGCGTCCTAAAGACGTGGATACAATTGATGTGACCCTCTGGTCCCGGGACTGTGACATACAACATTGTAAAATAATACATACTTTACCTGGTGCTTTCCAGTTGTGCCGTGGATCCACTGATTTCCTCAGCGCTGTCCAGACATGGCTGCAACGCTACATAAAGTATAAGTCTGAGCAAGGCTGGCCTTAAGTTGGATGGCTCCCTGTGCAAGACGCTCTATTGCTGCCCTCCATAAAACAAAAATGAACCGCATATATACTGTACGGATGTAGCCATCTTTATTTTGACTCTGGTAACTTGTTGCAGCGTGATATCACGCCACAAAAGCCATTGAAAATCAATTAAAAAAGCCAAGTTAAAGTTGCTTGACACTGTGTATTTAATGTGTTTACTGTAAATATATAGATGGCTACATCTGTACATACTGTACATAACGGCACATATTTAGACATGGCAGGCAAATATATGTATATATACACACACAGTCACACACACACAAACAGGCACATAAATATACACATACTGGGACATATACAAATATATAAAGGCAAATATATAAACACACAGGCACATGTACACAAACAGACCCATATATACCCACACATGCACACATACATATACACAGTACAGATAATGTAGTAGTGTTACCTCCAGTCCTATGTAACACCACAGATAACACAGTGATAACTCTCTGTGTACATATAATGTAGTAGAGGTCACCTGCAGCCCTATGTAACACCACAGACAACACAGTGATAACGCTCTGAGTACAGATAATGTAGCAGCTGACACCTGCAGTCCTAAGTAATACTACAGCTTACACAGTAACAACTCTGAGTACATATAGTGTGGTAGATATTACCTGCAGTCCTATGTAACAGCACAGATAACACACAGTGATAACTCTCTGAGCACAGATAATGTAGTAGTGTTATCTGCAATCCTATGTAACACCACAGATAACACACAGTGATAACTCTCTGAGTACAGATTATATAGTAGATGCACACATAGAAATACATACACATACAGACACATATACTGGAACTTAAACACATACAAACACAGAGACATATATACACACATAGCGACACACAGTGACATATATACACACACAGACAAATATACACACAGAGACATATAGAGGCACAAACGGCAGACAGATTAAGCACTCACCATCTCCTTCCTCACAGGCTTCCTGCAGGACAGGCTTCTTCTGCTTTGTCTCCTCCGTGCGGGCCCTGAGTCTGAAACACTCCAACTGTTATTGGATTGGCTACAGCTGCTTATGTGTGCAGTTCTGTCCAATCCATGAATGGGGGACGTGTCTTAGAAGCACTGGGGTAGCCTTCCTCCCCTCCTGCCCCTGCCCTGTGAGTGACCAGACCGATGGTCGTTCAGGTCACAAAGTTAATTTTTTGTAGAAAAATATAAAATAAATAAACAATCCTGCAGCAAAATCCATGAACAGAGGGTGTGTCTTAGAAGCACTGGGGTAGCCTTCCTCCCCTCCTGCCCCTGCCCTGTGAGTGACCTGACCATTGGTCGGTCAGGTCACAAAGTTAATTTTTTGTAGAAAAAAAAATAAAAAATAAACATTCCTGCAGCCTGGTGACAAATACGGGCATGGCTGGAGCATGCTGTGTTCGGAAAAAAAATTCTACTTACCGCAAATCTGCTAAAAAAAACCCGCTGCAAATCAAAATGCAGTTTGTAGTACATTTTATGTATTATTATAAGCTTTATTGTAGCATCTGGTCGGACTTAAAAAGGCATAAAAAAACACCATTATGAATCCTCACAAAACACCACGGAAAATGCAAAAAAATGAAACGCTGCAAAACGTGTGTGAATCCAGACTTAGGGCAACCAAGAATGAGAAAATTGGGGTTTTGACATTGAGACTCCAAATTTCCTGGAGAAAAATAAAATGGATACAGTTACTGTACCTTTAAGAATAGTTTTATTCAGTTGCGTTGATACACTGTTGTAGTTACGTAGTCTAATTAAAGGGACGGAACTGTATATTACACAAATTCATCATTTCATCTGTCAGATATAATCTTTAGCTTCAGGCCCATTAGGCTTATAATGAGTTTTGTTCTCCTCTAGAAACCTGTCAATTCTGTTTTAGCTTAGGCGTCTGCTAATCAAAGCTTCATGTGTTATTTACACAGTGTAATGTATTGCATTATGATAATGCAGCAATGTATTCAAAAAAATCTTACTCGGTACACATAACTAACATTGCTTTCGTTACTGTACCTGCCGCATGTGTAGATTAGGGGAGTTAATAGAGTTTTTTTTATGATTTAAGGCTGGACCGCTGTCAGTCTCGTTAGAGAAACCTCAGTCCTCCTGAACCTATCGACCCTGCGTATGGAGACATTTATTAGAACTGATTCATCAGAAATGACAGCTGAACTATATTATCAGCATCCTGGTCACAACCAACATCTGGAAATCACGTCTACTTACTAATTTATAAACAGAGGCTGCCTAAAAAAAACCTGTTACGTACACAACTTTACAGCACGTGATGTGGGTACGACTACAAGGGGTTAATCTATCTCCACTTATTCAATCTTGCACTCACTTTTCACTCAGGTTGCAAGCTGTGCATAAATCAAACACCAGCATAGTTCACACACCCCAGATACACAACTCGCTGCCACCACTTATCAAAAATGGGCGATAAGTCCCAACACACGCTCACACTTCTCTCAAGCAGTCAAAGGGTTAATACACTCTATGAAAGGGTATGGATTCTTTTTTTAGAGCATACAAGGACCAAACTTATTAAAGTTTTAAGCTTTAATAGAAAAGGTACAGTGCTTACAAAATGTATAAAAAAAGACAAAATAGGATGACATACAAAAACACACAAAACAATTACAAAAAGGAGAAATAACAGAAGTCACAAAACCCCCATTTCCACTGCATTTCAGCTCTGCCATAAAATGACCTGCTAACATAATTTCAGTCATGTTCTCATTAGCTCAGGAGAAAGTGTTAATGAGGACAAGGCAGCTGATATCACTCTGTCATGCTTATTAAATTATAAGAGCAGACTGGTTATTTAAAAAGGGGATTGTGCTTGAAATCATTGTCTTCTTCTGTTAACTATGGTTACCTCCAAGGAAACATGTGAGGTCATCATTGCTTTGCATAAAGAGGGCTTTACAGGCAAGGACATTGCTGCTTGTAAGATTGCCCCTAAATCAACCATTTGTCGGATCATCAAGATCTTCAAGGAGAGAGGTTCAATTGCTGCGAAGAAGGCTTCAGGGCGTACAAGAAAGTCCAGCAAGTGCCGGGACCACCTCCTAAAGAGAATTTAGATAAAGGATCGGTTCAACACCAGTGCAAAGCTTGCTCAGGAATGGCAGCAGGCAGGTGTCAGTGCATCTGCACAAAGTGAAGCGAAGTGTAAAGGATTTGCCAGACACAGGTTCTGTGTCGACGCCCGTGGGCAATCAGTCTGCACCTGCTCCTATGTCTGTGAGACTGACTCCATCTTCCACCACTCAGGATGGCAGGCTTAGGAGTGGGAGAGCCTATCACAGCCTGGCCAGACGGAGCTAGTTCCCGTCCACTGTCTATTTATACCTGCCTATCCTGTTCCTTCTTTGCCTGTGATTCTTCTATGCTTGTTTCCTGATCTCTTCAATCAGGTTCAGGGGCCCAATGGTTCTCTAAGAATGGTCTCTGCTTCTACTGTGGGGATGACAAGCATCAAGTGAACAACTGTCCTGGGCGTAAGAATAAGCAGCCGAAAGAACTTCCACGCCTTAAAGTACCGTCTAAGACATTTGCTCCCCAGTTTATAGGGCCGTACAAGGTCATTGAAGTCCTTCACCCTGTCTCCTTCCGACTGGAGTTGCCCCCATCTTTTCGAGTGCACGACGTCTTTCATGCCTCCCTCCTTAAACGCTGTTCCCCGTCCTTGGCTCCCTCGAGGAAACCTCCGGTCCCTGTTCTCACCCCTAAGGGGGTAGAATTCGAGGTGACCAAGATTGTGGACAGCAGGATGGTCCAAGACTCCCTCCAGTACCTGGTCCATTGGAGAGGATACGAGCCTGAGGAGAGGACTTGGGTACCCGCCCAGGATGTTCACGCTGGGGTATTGCTCAGGAGGTTCCACCTTTGTTTCCCCAATAAACCAGGTCCACTTGAAAGGGTCCGGGACCCCTCATAAAAGGGGGGGGGGTACTGTAAAGGATTTGCCAGACACAGGTTCTGTGTCGACGCCCGTGGGCAATCAGTCTGCACCTGCTCCTATGTCTGTGAGACTGACTCCATCTTCCACCACTCAGGATGGCAGGCTTAGGAGTGGGAGAGCCTATCACAGCCTGGCCAGATGGAGCTAGTTCCCGCCCACTGTCTATTTATACCTGCCTTTCCTGTTCCTCCTTTGCCTGTGATTTTTCTATGCTTGTTTCCTGGCTTGCTGCTGCTGCTTGTCCTAATGATCCTCTGCTTGTTATTGACCTTGGCTTTCTGACCACTCTCCTGCTCAGCGTTTTGTACCTCGCTCACTCCTGGTTTGACTCGGCTCGTTCACCACTCTTGTTGCTCACGGTGTCTCCGTGGGCAGCTGCCCCGTTTCCCTAGCTTCTGTGTACCCCTGTTTGTTTTGTCTGTCTTGCACTTACTGAGCGTAGGGACCGTCGCCCAGTTGTACCCCGTCGCTTAGGACGGGTCGTTGCAAGTAGGCAGGGACTGAGTGGCGGGTAGATTAGGGCACACCTGTCTGTCTCCTTACCTTGTCATTACACGAAGGCTTTTGGCTGGCCTAGTGTCAAGAAGGGCAGCAAAGATGCCACTTCTCTCCAAGAAAAATATCAGGGACAGACTAACGTTCTCTAGGAAGTACAGGAATTGACTGCAGAGGACTGGAGTAAAGTTATTTTCTCTGATGAAGTCCCCTTCAGATTGCTTGGGACATCTGGAAGAATTATATTCCAGAAAAGAAAAGGTGAGCGCTACCATGAGTCCTGTGTCATGACAACAGTAAAGCATCCTGAGACTATTCATGTGTGGGGTTACTTTTCATCCAAAGGCTCACTCACCATTTTGCCTAAGAACACTTCCATGAATAAAGAATGGTACCTAAACATCCTCCAAGAGCAACTTCTCCCAACGATCCAGGAGTAATTTGGTGATGGACAATGCTTTTTCAATCATGATGGAGCACCTTGTCACAAGGCAAAAGTGATAACTAAGTGGCTTGGTGAACAAAATATTGACATTTTGGGTCCACGGCCAGGAAACTCCCCAGATATCAATCCCATTGAGAACCTGTGGACAATCCTCAAAAAGTGGGTGGACAAACAAGCACAGAAATTATGCTAAACTCCAAGCACTGTTTAGGTAAGAATGGGTTGTCATCAGTCAAGATTAGGCCCAGAAGCTGATATCCAGCATGCCAGGACCAATTGCAGAAGTCTTGAATAAGAAGGGTCAACACTGTAAATATTGAGTCTCTGCATAAACTTGATGTGTTTAAAAAATAATCTTATACTTACCCAGAATTCTGTGTTTCTTCATCCAGGCCGGTCTCCTGGGATGACATTTCATCCCATGTGACCGCTGCAGCCATCCATGGGTTGCAGCGGTCACAGGGGATGAAACGTCATTCCAGGAGGCCAGCCTGCAGGATGGCGGAGGGACACCTCGCTATGGAAAAATCTTAAATGACACGGGGGGTAGAGTGGGGGCTCATTTGAAAGAAATTTTCAATACGAAAACAATTCCGCAATCGATTTTGAGATAGAATTTTAACTTTAAAGTTATCATCTTCATTATCAGCAGTGGCGTAACTAATGCTATAGCAGCCGCGGCTGCTACGGGGCCCGCCGGCACAGCCCCCCCATGGCCGGAGGCTCCACTAGCAGCCGCTATGGCTGCTACAGCGCGACGCCACTGAAGGGGTTGTTCCTACAAAGGACATGCATTCCCTATCCACAGGATAGGGGATACATGTGGGATCGCTGGGACGCCCAGCGATAAGGAGAACGGGGGACCGAAAGTCCCCCGAAGTTCTCCATAACATACCTCGGACTTCCGGGGTCTGTCTGCAGCTCCATAGAAATTACTTGCGCACCGGTCGCCCTTGTGCGCATGCATGACCAGCGCTCCTTTCATTTTTATTGAACTGCGCAGACACCAGAAGTCCGAGGTTTATCATGGAGAACTTCGGGGGACTTTCGGTCCCCCGTTCTCCTTATCGCTGCCAGTGATCACACATGTATGTCTTTTGTAGGACAAACTATAGGCCGTTTTTTTTTGGGGGGGGGGCTATATGGCGTTATTGAAAAGATGATTTTATTGATTTTTCGCCATCTGAAAAAAATTACATTTGGAAATATTGTCAGGTCATGTATTACCGCATGGTGGTGGTTCAAGGGGTTAAAACTACCAGACAGGTTCCCATTAAATATACAATGACTTGAAAACAATTCCATCTGCCCTGGAATTTTATTATTATAAATATATCCTATATAATTACAGCTCCAGAGCCGAGCTTACACATATATACAGAACCAGAACCAAGCTCAGTAAATAAATCCAGCAGTGGAACCAAACTTTAACATATATACAGCACCAGAATAAAACTCAGTACATAAATACAGCACTAGAACCAAACTCTGACATAAATACAGTACCACAACAAAGCTCAGTACATAGATACAGGACTAGAACAAAGCTCATACATATATACAGCACTAGAGCCAAGCTCATACATATATACAGCACCAGAACAAAGCTCTGTACATAAAGACATCCCCAGAACCAAGCTCAGTACATACATACAGCACTAAAACCAAGCTCATACATGTATACGGCACGAGAATCAACCTCAGTACATTAATACAGCACTAGAACCAAGCTCAGTACATATACACAATACCACAACCAAGGTCAGTACATATATACAGCCCCAGAACCAAGATCAGTATATATATACAGTACCAGAACAAAGCTCATACATATAGACAGCACCAGAACAAAGCTCAGTACTTAAATACAGCATCAGAACCAAGCTCAGTACATATACACAGAACCAGAACCAAGCTCAGTACATATATATCAGAACAAATACAGCTCAATTTAGTGCAACCTCTGCCGTATAGGTTTGTACGGCGTAAAACTACAGCGCCCAGCATGGCACGAACAATGGTAAGGATATGCTGGGAGATGCAGTTTCACAAAAAAAATTATACCACCCATCATCTTGCTGCAGATCATAGAGTGACCACAGTACTGATAAGAGGCAGAATAAACATTTACATTAAGTGACTCACCGGTGACATCTCAGATACTAGTTATTTTTCTCTATTCTTCTCCCTCTGGTCCAGACCTCTATGATAGATTTCTCCCAGCCACGACCCATTTCGGCAGTTGTCTGCTCAGATGTCTTCAGCTTCTCACTTTTAAAACATTTCCGCACCTATAAACGAAGATAAAATTCTTAACACCTCTAAATATAATAGAGCCATACAGAGCACCTCTAACTATAATAGCGCCATACACTGTGTCCCTGATTATAATAGTACCATACACTGTGTCCCACTGTGTCCCACACACACACACACACACACACACACACCGTGCCCCCTGTAGAGAGTGCCCTCATAGAGCCTCTGTAGATAGTGCCCTACATAAAAGCCCCTGTAGATAGTGCCCACATATGGACTCCAGAGTGCAAGTCAATAGTGCTAACCACTGATCCACCGTGCTGCCCTATATAAAGCTTCCCCTATAGATAGTTCTCCACATATAGCCCACCTCTGTAGATAGTGCCTCACATATAGCCCACCCCTGTAAACAGTGCCCTACATATAACCCCCTGTAGATAGTGCCCCACAGGAAACTCACCCCTGTATATAGTGTCCCACATATAGCCCACCCCAGTAGATAGTGCCCTACAAATAGCTCCCCCTATAGATAGTGCCTCACATATAGCTCCCCTTGTATATAGTGTCCCACATATAGCCCACACCTGTAGACAGTGCCCTACATATAGCCCCCCTTTAGATAGTGTCCCACAGGTAACCCACCCCTGTATATAGTGTCCCACATATAGTCCACCCCTATAGATAGTGCCCTACAAATAGCTCCCCCTATAGAGATAGTGCTCCACATATAGCCCAACCCTGTATATAGTGGCCCACATATAGCCCACCCCTGCAGATAGTGCCCTACATATAGATCCCCCTGTATATAGTGCTCAACATCCCCACATATAGACCCCCCCTGTAGATAGAGCCCCCACTGTAGATAATGCCACTCAGAATTTTAGAAGAAAAAAACTAAAACTTTACAAACTCACCATCCGGTGGCAATGCAAATCTGCTCTCTTCTGAGCAGGTCTGCTGGAGCTGAACGACGCAAGTGGCGCGTCATTGAAAGGCGCTGATTGGCAGGGCAGAATGACTTGCCCCGTCAATCAGCGCCTTTTAACCACGGAAGCTATCGTCATTAAAAGGCGCTGTTTAGCGGGGCAACTCATTTTGCCCCGCCAATCAGCGTCATTGTAAGGCGCTGAATAGTCGGGCACGGAACTTCTCCGGCAGACTGGAAGGAGAGCAGCACCAGGCCGCCGGAGAAGGTAGGAGTCCTGGTGGCGGGGACCGGTGGCAGAAGTTACATAATGCCCAACTTTGTACCCCTACACAGTAATAATAACGCCTTTTGTGCTTAAACATTGTAATATATGCTGTTGTCCTCCCTACAAAGTAATAATGCTTCCTTTGTGCCCTAGGAAATAATAAAGGTAGGCATTTTGGATTGTGTGGGGGCACAAAAGGGATTGTTATTATTGTTGTTTTTGAGCAGAAATTGTATATTATTATTATTATTACTATTAATAATACAAAAACATTTCCTCCCAAAAACAGTAATAACAACCTATTTTTTCTCCACACAAACAAATGGCCACATTTGTTTCCCCTCTTGTAGGAAATAGTGCCCACTAATAGCAATCATTGCCCCCTAATAGCAAACACTGTCCCCTAATAGCAAACAATGACACCTAATACCAAATAATTCCCCCTTTTCCCCCAGAAAATATACAACTTTTACTCACCTTACCCCGATCCCACAATGAGGGAAGCATTTCAAATCTCATCTGGGCTGTGTAGTGATGAGATGCAGTGATGTTATAGCACTACCTGTGTTGGAATGCTCTGACATCCTGTGCATGATCCTGCCATCTCGTAGGCCGCAGGCCTACAGTACTCTGTGGCCTAGGGAATGGCAGTGCAGGGAGTCTATGGCTCCCTGCTCTTTTATCGGTTTGAAAAGTAACCGCGTCCTGGGGATGCGGATACATTTGAAAGTGATGCTCCCCCAGGGATCTGGGGCACTAGGTCAAATTTCCGGTGCCTTGGATTCCCGGGGAAGCCCTTTTGGGGATGGAGCCCTAGGCATTTGCTCAGTTTGCCCCCCCAATTTCAGTACCTGTCCCCACTGGGGCTCTTAATTTCCTTATGTCAAAGACATATAAAAAACACTGGAGATAATTTCAGGACTTCAGGTAGACCAATTGGTATATTTATACAGCATGGTAGTTAACTGGAGAACTGGAAGGAAACCCTCACAAACATTGGGAAAGCATAAAAACTTCATGCAGATTTTGTCCTCGGTCCAATTCGAAACCAGGACCCCAGTGCTGCTTATCTGATTTTCTTTACCCGTTAGTCTCATTAGGAATGATAATGTGGATCAGCGTCTATAGAAAGCCTATAGCAAAATCAAACTAGAAGCCCCCTGCAGAGCCTCCAGTCTTCTCCTTTAAGATTGAAAGTTCATTGGGGGCTGCTTAATATCACACAGTCCCTGCAATGCCATCAATTCTAGGACAGATGTACAATTGGGACAAGCTCCAAATGAATGGCCACCTTTGAACATGATTTAGCTCTTCTAATATAAATACATAAAATAATAATGTGCTGATTAATTTCTTAATATGTATTTATAGCAGTCGGAGCTCCATTTTTCAGATACAGAGCTCAAAACCCTTTTTAAAAAGCTAAATAATAAATTTTGGCTCTCTTCCACCACCACTAGAGGGAGTTTAGGAGCTAATTGCCCACTGGTTATACATTGAACGTACGCAATAATAAAGCAAAATAATGATAATAATAATAATAATAATCAGCTACAATTTTAGCATTTTACTCTGTCTACAAAGTTGATCTGGAGACCTGTATCAAAAAACACAGCCCTGAGAAATTAATCAGCAGAATATTTGACTTAAAATGGTATTAAAAGGTGGATATTCACTTTAAGTGTCCCCTCCACCACCTAACAGCAGTGTTGCCTGCCTCTAATATTTGCACATTTAAAGAGGGTACATAGAGCAAATATTTGTAAGTATTTTTGAGAACATATTTGTGCTTATGCATTTGTACACTATCTGGCCAAAAATATGTGGAATTTTAACCACCACACCTATATGAGGTTATTAGATATCCCATTCCAAAACCTTAGGTGTTAACATGGAGTTTAGCTTTCTTTTGCAGCTATAACAGCCCCCACTTTTCTGGCAAGATTTTGGAGTGTGTCTGTGGGTCTGTGCCCATTCAGCCAAAAGAGCATTTTTGAGGTCAGGCCCTGATGTTGAGTAAGAAGGTTTGACTCACAATCTGCTTTCCATTTCATCCCAGAGGTGTTGGATGGGGTTGATGTCAGGGCTCTGTGCAGCCACTTGAGTTCCTTCACTCCAAACTCATCACACCATGTCTTTATAGACCTTGCTTTGTGCACAGGGCACAGTCATGTTGGAATAGAAAAGGCCTTCACCAAAAATTTGGAAGCATACAATGATCTAAAATGTTTTTGTTTGCTGCACAATAAACATTACCTTCTGCTGGAAATAAGGGACCCAACCCCAGAAAATAAGCCCCAGACCATTATCCTTCCTTTAACTAAGTTTACATAGTCGCTATAAACTCCAGTAGGTAACGTTCTCCTGGCATCTGCCAAACCTTATTCGGTCATCAGAATGCCAGATTCATTACTCCAGAGTCCAGTGGCCGGGCGGGGGCTTTACACCATTTTAGCCAATGCTTAGCATTGCAGATCGTGATCTTAGACTTGTGTGCAGCGACCATAAAAACCCATTTCATGAAGCTCCTGATGCAGTTCTTGTGCTTTCAGAGGCAGTTTAGAACTCTGCAGTGAGTGATGCAACAAAGGATAAGATACACTCCATGGTCTACCGACTTCATGTCTGACCTGTTGTTACTCCTAGACACTTCCACTTCACAATAATAGCACTTGCAGTTGACCTGGGCAGATCTAGCAGATCAGAAATTTCACTAACTGACTTGTGGTTAAGGTGGCATCCTACGACAGTGCCACGTTTAAAGTCACTGAATTGTTCGGAACAGCAAATACTAATAGCAATGTTTGTCAATGGAGATTACATGGCTGTGTGCGTTTTTATGCACCTGTTTGCAATAGGTGTGGCTAAAACATATCAACTCAATAATTAGGAGGGGCGTCCACAGAAATGTAGCCATATACTGTATGTTTTAATGCCATAGTAAATGTAAACCTTTTTGTACATTGTTCCCACACTATTTTATTATGTAGGGATAGATCAATAAAGATACTATGCCAGTGACTCTACTCTCCGCATTATAAAGCTAGCAGTAATTACCTTTTCTGCACTGTAAATGCATTGTAAAGTGCCATCTGTTAATGAAGCCTAATACTTGGAGCAGCAATTCATAGGATCCACATGCAGCAACAAGACACGCTGGTTGATAGCACTGTAAACATAACCCAGAAGATGATTCCAAGCAATTGAGCTTATTACCCTGTAGGCTGCAGTACGACAAACAATTCAGCACTGTTCATTTCTACATACAGTAAGTTTCGGTAGAGAAAAATCGCTGTGCTTGGTAATTTTGAACTAAGCAAACAATAATTTCAAGATGTCTTGGTGCAGTCGTTTCTTGAAGGAGGTTTCGATCTAAACTGAGTTTAGTTTAAACTGATTTTTAATGATTGTTTAATGTAATGTCATTTTAGAAGTCATATCTAAGCATTCTTTATCTGGGTCCACAAGTTACAGTTTATCATTGTTTTAGAAATCAAAATGTTAGTATTTAATTGCCAAGGTGCCCATTTTTTAGTGTGTCTTAGGCCTCCTGTACATGGTCGTAGCTGTGTGCACGGTCTGTGATTACAGCACAGACTGGCAGAGGAGTGTCATCAGCGGGCCGTCCGCAATCACGGACCGTGCACACACAAGATGTGCATTCATTTCAATGAGCCCGGACTGCAATTGCGGACCGTAAAATATATCCTATTTTTTTTTTCGTTCCGGGCCCCTGGCCATGCAAGGACCGTGGAAATCACGGTTGTGTGCATTGGCCCATAGGATAGCATGTGTTCCATACTATCCGCAATTGCGTTTCCACAATTGCGGATAGTATACGGCTGCAAAACTACGGTCGTGTGCATAACACCTTTGTCTAAAGTGAAAACTTTTTTCTCCTAGAGGAGCGCCGTCTCTCTCCTTTGTTTTTACTCCATATATCGAGCACTTTTTCTCATGTAAATTCTATACTCCAGGCCACATTTACACGAAGGTAGCTAAGGCCCTGTTCACATCAAGTTTGTGATGTACATTTAACCTGCACACCAGGAAAGCTCCCGACGTACATGCTAAACGTGTTTATAGGGCTCCATTAGCCCAACGGAGGCCAAAAGAATTTTCTTTTGCCGTGCGTCAGGCTGCTATAGCCATCAAACCTATTTTTTTTAGGTATGGAATAGCGTAGTAGAGTATGCTATTCGGTACAATGGAATCCCGCAAAATAAAAAAAAGTTTTTTAACATGGGAGCCTATGTGTGACGTTTGCCACTGTATGTTATATACATCACAGGCTTCCGTTAAACATATGCGCCATAAGCTCTTTACTAGTAGAGTGCCCCAAATAAACATTACTACCAGCAGGGTGCCTCCTAACAAACAGTGCCAGCACAGTGCCTCCCTTCATGGAGTCATAGAATTCAACAAAATTGCGGTGCCTCCATCCACCACTAGTTAGAGTTCACTACATGCCTATTTATTTCGCTGACTAAACCTAGAGGTGGCAATTTTTGGAAGACTTGCCTATCTCGGGAGACTCCAGGACAATCTGGGAGAGTAGACTAGTATGGCTTTAGTTCTAGGATTGAATGAGGCAGTATAGCAATCGTCTAGTATACCATGCATCACTGTACTGTAGTCCTATGGTCCAGTTAGGAACTTTTTGAAATGGTCTCGACTCCTTGTTAAATTAATGCGGTTTCCCCAATTGTAAACTGTAAATTTTGTGGTGAAAGATTATTCAGGGTGTTAGGAAGGTGACTGGAGATGATCAAATTCTAAAAAATCTATTTTCTATTGATTCTCCAAAATATGACTTTGACTTGCCAAATCAATATAAAAAAAGCATCTCAGCAGGGAGAAATATTGGAGAGGATGAAGATGGCTTTGTGGGGAGGAGTTGGTAGCTCTTATGAACAAAATTGACAACTAGAAATTGCCATTCCCCTTGTCAATTGTTTGTGTTCCTACACACTCCAACACTATACACATTTTTTTAAGCAAGGAGAAATGCAAATCCTTACTGTGGTATCCCAGAGGATGCAGATGTTATGAGAGGACCTGATGGGGGTAGTAGTCCCCCTAATGGCTGGTTTATTAGTGATGTCACGGTTGCGGCAGTGGGGTCCTCCCCTGGGCACCTCTCTTAGGACACACACACCAAGTCAATTGTCAAAAAATGGAAAGCAAAATCAGACACAGTTCTCTGCTAACCAAAAGTCTCTTTACTGAGGAGAACTTCCATAAAGTGCAGCAATAATTCACAGCAATGCAGTCTCTCATTACATGTATAGTGGAGTGTGCATGTGAGGAGGACCCCTTGTTAGCGGACTTGCAGGGTTATGCTTGTGAGGGGTGATGCTGACACAGTACTTTCCTCAGATTATGCAGTTTATGGTTTTGGGGGAGACACAGTCCTTATTATGGCTACAGAAGGGATCTGAACCGGTTGGCTCCCGGCGGATGACTAACTTGAGGGAAATGTAGTTACTCACGTTTACTGGGCCGCGGTATCCGACAGCCGGACGCGGACCTAAGACACGTGGCTTGGAAACTACGGAGCACTGGACTTGACCGGAGGCCTACTTTAAGGTCCAGGATTGCAGAAAGGCTCCTCTTGAAACTGCTCCTTTCTGGCAGATAAATTCTCTCCTTCTTGGAGGCGGTAGAAATGTATATGTTATCCCCTCTGTATGGACTGGTGAAGGGTCCTAGGAATATCTGTGCTTTGCATGGGCCGTGAGATTCACCATGCAGCTCCTAGGCGTGGCAGGTAGGTAGGTAGCTGTAGATTCCCTGCCATCTCTTGCACAGCATGGGTTGCTGGCACCTCACACTAGACTCCCCAGAACTCGTCCCCTCTGGCTTTACTGCCCTCTGCTAAGAGGTAGGCTGGGCTACAGTCTCCACCCACAGAATACTAGAAGTTTCTGGAGGGAAAACTGGTAATGACTCAGCAGTAATTGAAATCCTACACTCACATGCACTTACAGTGGGTCAACCATAGATGGCAGCAAATGATAATATACACAGTGTATGCACAGTTAATACATGATATACAGAGGCATACTGACACACAGTACTATTACATTGTGACAAACCTTCTACCATACGACAACTACTCCTATTATGGAAGTAGGGAGTGTACTGGGACATTACATTAGTAAAACAGACATGTATAGAGGGCTAACAGGTCCTCTTTAACCCCTTAATGACCAGCCTATTTTGGACCTTAAAGGGAACCTGTCACCAGCATTTTAGCTATAAAGCCAGCAATACCTGGTGAAAGTGGGTGAAAAATCATTGTCATCTAAGCTATAAATATGTTCTAAGTAAGTTCTGTAGCTTTAGTATTCCGTTTTTCAGTGGTCCCACGCCGTATGCAAATGAGCAGAAAAGAGTCAAATCTTCATCTGAAAAGAGTCAGATTTTCATTCCTCCAGCATCTCAGAGTGGACTCCACCTCCTTCTTTTTGATTGACAGCTCCTTAGCCAGTCAGGGCCAGAGAGGTGGCAACGTTGGGCGGGGTTAAGAAGCTGCATCCCAGAGGGAAAAATAATTACCATAAAAGGCGGGAAGAGTTTAAAAGACGATATTTACAGACAGAGGAGGACTTCAGGAAAGAAGGGAACAGGAACGAACTCTGGACAGCTGCGGCCATTGAGGGGTCAGGCGAGTTTAACAGGTAAGATGTTGATGACAGGATCCCTTTAATGACCAAGCTATTTTTTACGTTTTTCAATCGTCGCATTCCAAGAGCTATAACCTTCTTATTTTTTCGTCGACATAGCTGTATAAGGTCTTGTTTTTTGCGGGACAAGTTGTATTTTTTAATAGCACCATTTTTAGGTACATATTATTTATTGATTAACTTTTATTAACTTTTTTTTGGGGGGGAATAGAAAAAAATCTGAAATTTTGCCACTCTTTTTTGCGTCCTAAATCTACGCCGTTTACCGTGTGGTATAAATAACACAATAACTTCATTCAGCGGGTTGTTACGATTGCAACAATACCAAATTTGTATAGTTTTTGTATGTTTTACTACTTTTACACAGTAAAAACGCTTTTTTTTCAAAATGATTTGTTTTTGTGTCTCCATATTTGAAGAGCCGTAACGTTTTTATTTTTACGCCGATGTGGTTGTATGAGGGCTTTTTTTTTGCGGAGCGACTTGTAGTTTTTATTGGTACCATTTTGGAGTAGATGCGACTTTTTGATCACTTTTTATTACATTTTTTTAAAGTCAGTATTCACAGAAAACAGCAATTTTTCCATAGTTTTTTATTATTTTTTTTACGGCGTTCACCGTGCGGGTTAAATAATGTAATAGATTTATAGTCGGGGTAGTTACGGACGCGGCGATACCAAATATGTGTAACTTTTTAACTTTATTTTGTTTTTTTAATAGTAAAGCAGTTTGTAAGGGGAAAAGCTGGGTTTTTCATTTTTTTTCACATTTTTTTTTTAATTAACTTTATTAAACTTTTTTTTCACTTTTTTACTAGTCCCACTAGGGGACTATAATATGCGATTCTGCGATCGCATTTATAATACACTGCAATACTTTTGTATTGCAGTGTATTACTGCCTGGCCGTTTAACACGGACAGGCACCTGCTAGGTCATGCCTGCGGCATGATCTAGCAGGCATTCACTCTAGGCAGCCTGGGGGCCTCTATTAGACCCCCGGCTGCAATTAGAGACACAGACACTCGGCGATCGTATCGCCGGGTGTCTGTGGGGGAGAGAGGGAGCTCCCTCCCTCTCTCCAAAACCACTCAGATGCGGTGCTCGCTATTGAGCACCGCATCTGAGGGTTTAAACGTGTGAGATCGATACTAATATCGATCTCACACGGCAGAGCAGGGACGCTCCCAGCCCTCAGCTGCCTCTAGCAGCTGAGAGCAGAGAGATCTGACAGTTCCCTGCTCTGTTTACTTATTCCGATGCCGCGACGTAAAAAGTCTATGGCATCGGAATAAGGCCCGTTAGTGACCGACGTAGAAACACGATGGGCCGGTCACTAACGGGTTAAAGACTACGGATGTAGTCATCTTTAACTTGACTCTGATAACTTGCTTCAGCGTGATATCACACAACAAAAGCCATTAAAAAGTCATTGAAAAGTCAAGATAAGGGATCTTGCCACTGTGTATTTAAAGCATTAAAAGTCAAGATAAAGACGGCTACATCTGTATTCTTATCTGAGACATTTATATCATGAATTTCTGAAAGATGGGGTTCTCTAATGTGGGACCCCTACCTATCGGGAGAACGTGGGTCCCCTGACACCCATTTTGTGGGATGAGGCTCTCTGTATTCAAGTCTATTGGTTAAAAAAAACTGGAAAAAAGAAGTATCATGCCCTTTCTTCGGGCGTTTCCGTCTCTAACCTCCCATTTACATCAATGGGAGGCAGAGAAACACAGGGAAAAATGCGGCAGCAGGTCAAAATCCACCTGCAAAAAACCTCAGTGTCAACAGGGCCTTAGGAGTTTGGATTCCTACAATTGAAATTCTCACAGTAACAATTAGAATAATTGGATTATTTTTATAGGCAACATTACTTTTATAGGCAACAACCCTGCAATGAGGTATGGACTTTGCTGGTAATTCTCCAAGGTTGCGGTCCCGAGGATAGTCCCCTGTAGACGGTCAAGATGCAGATACTGGGTTTTAAAAGTATAATAGTTAAACAGACCTGGGTCGGTAACAGATCATGCCAGAGGTCTATACGCAGATAAATTGAATCAGGACAAAAAGCCAGATCATAGGGACACAAGGAATCACGGGGAACACAAGGAAGAACATCAAGCAACTCACCACCAGGTCTGAGAACCAAGCAAGAAACTCCAGGAGCCATTCCCCTTTAAGGCCTGCAACCGATGACATCATCCACTGCAAAAGGGCCTTGAGCCGTTGACAGTATAGAGAAGGGAGCTGTGGCGCCAGCTGTGTTACAAGCTGACAGGTATTTATATCCCTGACACTATGTTCTATAGATAACAGCCAAATCCGAACAAATGTGTACATTTTTTTTAAATTATGGCCCATCATGTTCACCATCTTGCTGTATATGGAGATGTAATAAAGCATTGTATACTGTACATATATTGATAATTTTAGAAGTCCAATTTAAAGCGATCCCACAAAAATGTTTTATTCTCGGGCCCATTAGAGAGGCACATCATGTATATTGTGGTGAAGGTAATCTTCTTATCGGTGGCTGTATTTGTGAGTTATCCACTCCGTTCTGGTCCTCAGCTGTGTCATGTGACCTGCAATAGGACTCTCCAACTGTCACAGCGTCTCATGTGTGGACAGGAAGTCAGTGTCTCTATTCATTCTTACAAGACTCACATTGAGGCTGTGATAGTAATGAATAGAAACACTGACTTCCTGCCCACACATGAGACGCTGTGACAGTTGGAGAGTCCTATTGCAGGTCACATGACACAGCTGAGGACCAGAGGAATGTGGATAACTCACAAATACAGCCACCGATAAGAAGATTATCTTCTCCACAATTTATATAATGTGCCTCTCTAATGGGCCAGAGAATAAAAAAAAATGTGCTCCTTTAAGTGATCCCAGCTCACAAATAAGTCAGATTCCCATGACCATAAAATGGTACACAAAGTTATACAGAATCCTCAGTTTTGCTGTAATTTTTTTAATAAATTAGGAAGAGTTTACAAGCAATGATACTGAATAAAGGTGCTAAAAGCAAACCGAAAACATGTCCTTATTATAATTCCAGATACGTTCGTTGTAATGTGACTTGGGTGGATGTTGGCTGTATATTGCTTCAAGCATACTGTCATACACAAGAAAGGAACACTCGTGTTTATGAAATGTGTTCAAATGACTGTTTAAAAGAGAAAAGAAATTTGCTTGCTGAAATATTAAAATGTGACACTCTTCCTACTGGGTCTATTCAACGTTTGATCTGATTAATGTTTAATCCATTTTTTCCTTCCAGCAATCCATTGTGGTACTGGTCCCCCTGGAGGAACTACTACGAGACAATGCATTTATTATACTGCTATTACTGAACCGGGGAGATACTTATCTAAGGAACTCTGTTACTTTCACTGACTATTCACAGACAAACAAGAGGATGCACTAAAAAGATGTAGCAGGTTGTAACATTTACCAGAATCTGCAACTCCAACGTAACAATATTTTCCATTACATAGGAAGAATAAGGCCTAATGCACACGACCGTAGCCATGTGCACGACCGTGATTTTCGGGTCGGCCGGCTGTGGACTGTCAGCCGCGAGCCGCCCGCAAATCGCGGGCCATGCACATGGCTACGGTCGTGTGCATGAGGCCTTATTCTTCCTATGTAAATTTCAATGAGCCCGGACCGCAGAAGACGGCCGTAATAAGGCATGTCCGTTCTTTCTGCGGTGCGGGCTCCCGGGCCATGCATGGACCGTAAAAACTACGGTCATGTGCATGGACCCATAGAAATGAATGGGGCCGCAATTCTCCTGTGGATTTTCGGGGGAATTGCGGCCGCAAAAGCACGTACGTGTGCATGGGGCCTAACTCACACTGAAAGGATAAAATTGTGGTTCCTGCTGCCACCACTAGGAGGTAGGAAGAGCTTACTGCATGTAGTTGTATTGTTTACTTCAATGAATAAATAGTATGCAGTAAGCTCCTAAACTCCCTCTAGTGGTGGCTGAAGGAAGCCAGATTTGTAAATTTTACCATAGCTAGCATCTACCTGTACCTTACTGTTGTAACCGGATGTTGGTCCCTGTAAAGGGAAGTGTTCCTCCAGAGATAGGTATGTGTTTCTACCCTCCGAGGGATGGTGGAGAAGACAGTGGACACATCCAATGCATTCCCAATGCCTGCCCCCAGATGTGCACGGACAAGGTATAAGAGGGGCAGCAGGCATGCTGATCTATCTCTCTCACTTCCTGCACCCATCACAGAAGCTCTCTTGTTTCCTGCTCCCCACCACAGACCAACAGACCTCTTTCCCACCAAAGGACACCATGCTCCGCTAAGTATCATTCCCCTCTTTCTCTCCCTCTCCTACCCTTCTCCCCCTCCAACCGTTCTACCACATCTAACCCCTACTTCCCCTGGTAACCATTTTCCTTCACTGGTAACCTATCATTCAGGCCTGCTGAACTCACTCTACAGGCCCTGGACAGCAACCCTTTCAGCTACAACACCCTTTGTCCTTCCTCTTTCCTTACAGCCCCTTATTGTGTAGTTACAGGGATAGTTAGAGCCAGGTGGGGGAGGGTCTCATAGATAGTGTGTGAGCGCATTGCATTGTATTGTATATGTATGTTTAGATAAGTGGGTGGTGGTATAGAATAGTATTGTGATACCTTGTTTATAATACTGTGCCACGCACGTGTAGTGTCAGTGTATTCAATACATACTAAGTTATTATCTGTATTGGGATACACTGATTCTATACTGTGATTATTTACTGTGTTTGGTGTATTTCATACCTAAGTGAGATTACGGTTTGTATTAATATTACCTTTATTTACTATACAGTCATGTACACTTAGCAGCAAAACGATTTGATTGGCGTTAATACAAGAGAAAGTTAGGGGAAACTAGGCATAACCCTAGTGACCCAAAGATAAAGGAGGTAGTAGTAGTGGGCAAAACTAGTCGGTGAATCCCACTATTATACCAGCCCTTTAACAGTCCCTGACTACTCTTTTGCATTATCCTCTATACCGATTACCCGACTAAGCCCTGGATTGTCTAATTATCCTCCTGAGCTTTATCACCATTGCTGACCCCCTTATTACGTGAGTCCTTCTTCTCTATCCTGGAACTTGTTTTTGGACTGTTCGCTGTTACCCTCAGTAACCGTATCTGCAACCTCCCTATTGTTTGGTTCCCCTTCTGTAGACATTATACAGAGAATTTACCATCGGGGTAGCTAGAGGCATCAAAGTCCTGGGGACAGCTAAGTACCTTGACCCTAACCGAAGTGGTGGGAAATGGGGTGATATAGGTGAATTCTGCCACCTGATTTGTTCTTTCTCTGAATATCGTAGGAACCAGACCGTACCAATATAACTGTCCAATCATGGAGCCTGTACGGTTGTTAGTGAATCAAGTGTAGAAGCTTTACATAATTGGAGAATGAAATGTCTGACTCAACAAGAGGCATCACATGCTCATGGTACTGCCGACCCGATTCCTATTTTCTAAACCATTCAAGCAGGTTCATTATGGGTTCTCGGGTAATTGCAAGGATTTGTTGCATTTCATGAGAGTTGCCGTTTGTTTTTTAAACTACGTCCTCAGTCCTCAGCTGCAAGTTGGTCTGGGGATGTTCTGGGTGATCCGCAGACGTGGGCATTCTCACTGCCTCAACATGCTCGAGAACTGTCTACTTTTGATTACTTTTTTATTACTCAGCTTTGGGCCTACTGTATGATGACCCAGTTAGAGTGACTACTGCCAAAAGTAAAATCTGTTTGCCAGGGGAAGTGCTCAGTTGAGGAGTATTGTTCTGAATTGGCTTCTGCAATGAATCAGCCCTAAAAATTTAATTTTTCTTGGGCTTGTATGATGCTGTTAAAGGCATGCTGGTCCATTATCCATCACTAGAGTCAATCCAATCGGCTATGTCACTGTCTATCAGACTGGTTTGGAAACTACTAGAACACCTCCAAGAACTTGTTTTGGTATTGATTTGCACACCAGAATCAGAAGTAGCTCAGTCATCTGCTGGGGAACCTATGCAAATCAGGTATTTTTGCAGATACTACCTGTGCCCAAGAGACCATGGAAGTAACGTCACTTCATACACCTGCCAAAATTACCACACTTCCAGACCCTAGCTAGACTTTTTATTCAACACATTGTCAGGTTACATGGGCTTTCTGAGAATATTATCTTAAATGGTAGGACCAAGTTCATTTCTAAGTTCTGGCAGGCTTTCTGTGCTAGAATTGACATTGACCTTTTTTTGTCCTCTGCTTATCATCATGACCACAAGAATCAAACATTGGACCAATATCTGCAGTGCTACAGTATGTATCTGAGCACCAGACTGACTGGGTATTGTATCTTCTGCTGGCTGACTTTGCCCCCAAATAATCAATATCAATAATCTATTCACCATATTTTGGTTCCATCCTTGATTCTGTTTCTTCTCTTCTTTTGAGGCTGACACTCCAGAGGTCAAGGCAGTTACTGACCAGTTGAGATCTGTATGGTTGGAGGATCAGTGGAATATAGATCAGTTTGCAGAGAAAAAAAGGTAGCTGCCAATAGAAATCGCTACTGGGTCCTTTGCTGGGGCTAAAGTTTGGTTGGCCACAAAGCTAAGATTTCCCTTTGCAAAATATAGTCAGAGGTATAGAGGTCTGCATAAAGTTCTGGAGATTATTAAAGAGACTCTGTCACCACATTATAAGTGCCCTATCTCCTACATAAGGAGATGGGCGCTATAATGTAGGTGACAGCAATGCTTTTAATTTTTAAAAAAACGATCTTTTTTCACAAAGTTAGGAGCGATTTAAGTTTATGCTAATGAGCTTTCTTAATGCCCAAGTGGGCGTACTTTTACTTTCGACCAAGTGGGCGTTGTACAGAGGAGTGCATGACGCTGACCAATCGGCATCATGCACTCCTCTCCATTCATTTACACTGCCCTAGCGATATAGATATATCACTATGTGCAGCTACATACACAAGCCCTAACATTACTAGTGTCCTGATAATGAATACACATGAAATCCAGCCTGGACGTCATGTGTACTCAGAATCCTGACACTTCTGACTCTTTTTTGTGAGATTCCAGCAACGGATATGAAATCTCGCGAGATCACGGAGCTAAACGAGATTTGGTTTCACTTGCCGGAATCTCACAAAAAAAGAGTCAGAAGTGTCAGGATTCTGAGTACACAAACTGATAGGATCCAATTGAGACAGGATAGTAGGAGGGATCGACAGACTGCTGTCAGATTCCCTATGACCTCTACATTCAGTATCTATAGTTCTAATGTTGCAGGCATCATTAGGAGACATTGGAGGATTTTGTCCAATTACTATGATGGAGTGGTAGAATTTCAGTCACCCCCCCTCTTCTCATATAGAAGACCTCGGAACTTGAGGGATAAACTTGTGAAGACAGATGTCTGTGCAGTTAACAGTCGGGCTAGAGGTGGACTACATGATGTGACACGCCATGGGTGTTTCCCTTGTCTGTCGTGTGACAGTTGCGCTATCATGTTAAAGGGTAGTTCTTTCATACATCCCACCACTGGTAGAGCGTACAGAATCACTTCACATTACACATGTCGAAGTGATTTTGTCATTTACATTTTACAATGCCCGTGTAATCTGATTTATGTGGGTGAAACTACAACTGAATGCAGGTTGCGACTGAATAACCATAAATCTAGCATTCGGACGAAGAAAGTTGAACTTCCTGTACCTAGACACTTCGTAGAGTTGGGACATAGCGTGCAACAGCTTAGATTCTGTATTATTGATAGGGTTCCCCCCCTTAAACGTGGGGGCAATAGGGAACTGGTCCTCAAACAACGGGAGGTTCAATGGATTCATAAACTTAACTCCCTTCATCCCAATGGTCTTAACATGGATTATCCTTTGAATGTATTCAAACGCTGATTGTATGTGTACAGTTAGAATTTTTGGATGTGGTTAAATTTTTGGATGTCTGTCCTTCTCTTTTTAGGGCATTTGTTTGATGTACTTTTGTGGACCCTGGGGTTCTCTTGCCTGATGGTACCATTCATTATTTAGTTGTTACTCTGAAAATTTTTATATTTTTGATGTATGGAATAGGAGTAATTATATTATAAATTGATTTTAATGTGTTTACTAATTTGATTCTCTTTTGTCTTGTAGATTGAAGACTTTGAGATGTTGAGATTAACACTGAAGGACACTTACCAACTGGTATTAGGAAGGCTACTTTTATATGTTTTGTACTTTATTCTGCCTACGAGAATGTTCAAGAGTTTCAAGAAAGGTCTCTACTGTGTAGAAGATGCTACAGCGCTGACCTGCACGGATGATATATATTGTGTACCAGAATTAATAGGGGGGTAGTTGATAGGGGAATAAGCTCTTTTTTTCTCATAACTTGAAACACGAAGTAACCTAAAATGTATCCGGGATGAGGATCTGACATATTTGCATGTCGAGATTCTTCATATGACGGTATTCCCTTGATTGATTCATTTGGGGGATACCTTGTCTTTTGGGTTTTAATAAAACTTCATTGTGATGTTATTTACTATCTTTATCTACCTACATTCTTACCACATATTTTGTGAATACTGATGTGATATATATCTCTCCGTGCAGGGTTCTTTTTCAGCCATTGCTGCGCATACATCCCGAGAATGGTATCGCATTACTGGCAAGTTTTCCAGTTTTCACTATGGCGTGGCTAAAGCGTTTTATCGCATTGCGCCTGCGCGGGACTGCGGCCCCTCTATGATGTTGTAATCAGACTGCGATGTACAGGGTCATAGTGCTTTGTTTTGCACGTGTTGGCAGCAGCCAATAGACGGTGTGAGTTGGGGCATGCGCAATATGGCGATTATGGCGCCGGAATTCTTTTTCTTTTTTCTTTTTTCACTGACTTCTCGTGGACAGATGGTCCTTGTTTACCTAGATTGGTGAGTGCCAGCTTCTGTGTATCATACTGTGATTGTTGATTAATCTGTAATTAATATGTTTTCACTATTATATGCACATACATGTCACTTAATACAGTTGTGATTATCTACATCTAAATGTCAGTGATTGACTCATATGTTTCTGCACTATACTTTTTGCTACACTTTTATAATATATCGTATTTTTTGATACATTGTATAACTACTACGATTCATTACACCTGTTAATTGGGCTGTGGCTCTGTCTATATATGTCAATGTGTGGTTTTCATTCATTGCTTGAAAATGCTTCCATGGAGGAAGTGAAACGTTGCTGTGTTGGGTGAATAAATTCACATTTTTTTGCTGAGTGCTGCTTCCAGTCTCTTTTTCTTGGATATATGCATGAGGAGCTCGTCACTCCTTGATATTTTGAAGCTAGCACCAACCGTTTCTGGCTATTGACACAGTGCTGCTCCTATGTTTGGATCTTCTATACTATGTGCAGCTACATACACAAGCCCTAACATTACTAGTGTCCTGATAATGAATACACATGAAATCCAGCCTGGACGTCATGTGTACTCAGAATCCTGACACTTCTGACTCTTTTTTGTGAGATTCCAGCAACGGATATGAAATCTCGCGAGATCACGGAGCTAAACGAGATTTGGTTTCACTTGCCGGAATCTCACAAAAAAAGAGTCAGAAGTGTCAGGATTCTGAGTACACATGACGTCCAGGCTGGATTTCATGTGTATTCATTATCAGGACACTGTAGTAATGTTAGGGCTTGTCTATGAGGCTGCACATAGCGATATATCTATATCGCTAGGGCAGTGTAAATGAATGGAGAGGAGTGCATGATGCCGATTGGTCAGCGTCATGCACTCCTCTGTACAACTCCCACTTAAATAAAAAGCATTACTGTCACCTACATTACAGCGCCGATCTCCTTATGTAGGAGATAGGGCACTTATAATGTGGTGACAGAGTCTCTTTAAGTCTACTACTTTCCGACTTCAACTCTCTGCATCCCTGAGAATCCTAAATAACTTTCATAAGTCCCTGCTGAAGCCTTACCAGCCTCCAGCTCACCTAATCAAGCCACCACATCCTCCTGTCATAGTCAAAGAACATCAGGAATTTGAGATCCAGGGAATCGTGGATTCTACCATTGTTGGAGGTTCCCTTCAATACTTAGTTCATTGGTAGGAATATGGTCCAGAAGAGAAAACTTGAGTACCATCCAAGTCAGTGCATGTTGATAAATTAAGAAAAAAATGTCATTCTAGGGACCCTCGGAGGCCAGGTCCTAATTGTTCAGAAGCCCTTTTTAGAACAGTAACATACCTGGCCAGGATCTAGTGACGGCTGTCACTGCTAACAATTTAGAGATCTGTGTCGAAAAAAATGGAGCTCCAAAACC
This sequence comes from Rhinoderma darwinii, assembly GCF_050947455.1. Taxonomy (NCBI): domain Eukaryota; kingdom Metazoa; phylum Chordata; class Amphibia; order Anura; family Rhinodermatidae; genus Rhinoderma; species Rhinoderma darwinii. Next base: position 356,150,134 of record NC_134689.1, read on the forward strand.
CTAAAAGTAAATAAGGACATTATAGAGATTTGAACATTATTTTAATTTACAAAAAAATTTAAAACATTATTTAAATTGCATTTTTTGGCTCTGTAGATGGGTACTGGTCTATTCCACATCACAGGAGGGCTTAGATCTGGTAAGAAACTTACCTCAACACATTCTTGCATCATCCTAAAAGCCTAGCCATTGCAAACGCTTTGGGTTTTATGCACTAGGAATCATGGCAAGCCGGCATGGCTGTGCACCCGTCCTTTCAGGAAATAGACCCAGATTGTTCCTGACTATTCACCTTACTAGTCCTTCAATACTCTCATGCCCCCAGACCCGAGAACAGGCAGGGTGGAGGAGTAGGTATACTTATTTCCCCACACTGCACTTTTCAGGTCATTCCCCTGTTACCTTCGCTCACATTTCCCTCATCTGAAGTCCACACCTTGAGACTCTTTCACCCTTTTTCCGTCCGAGTGGTAGTTGTCTTCCGCCCCCCGGGCTCACCCCGCCAATTCCTGGATCAATTTGCTGCCTGGCTTCCACAATTTCTATCCTCTGAAATACCCACTCTCATCATGGGTGACTTCAACATCCCCATTGATAACCCAATCTCCCCATCTGCCTCCCAGTTTCTATCTTTAACCTCGTCCCTAGGTTTGTCACAACTTACTAACTCTCCTACACATGAAGACGGGCATTCGCTTGACCTGGTCTTCTTCCATCTCTGCTCAGTTTCTGACTTTATTAACTCTCCTCTCCCGCTCTATGACCACAACCTTCTCTCCTTTACTATCAAATATTCTCTGCCTCCTCAGGTCATGCCTTCCTGTTAGACATACAGAAATCTACATGCCTTTAACACTTAGCAACTCATAGACAGTCTACAGTCCTCATTGTCTCCTATCTCTTCCCTCTCCTGTCCCAATCTGGCTGCCAAACTTTACAATAACACTCTCAAAAATGCATTAGAGGAAGCAGCCCCCCCTACACTTCGAACCACCCGACAAAGACGACGACAACCCTGGCACACGCCTCAATCCCGCTTTCTTCAGCGGTGCTTGAGATGTGCCGAACGACTGTGGATAAAATCGTATTTGGCTGCTGACTTCCTCCATTACAAATTTATGCTCAAAACGTACAACTCTGCCCTTCACCGCACCAAACAAATCTATTTCACCTCTCTCATCTCCACACTATCTAATAATCCAAAACGGCTCTTTGATACTTTTCACTCCCTCCTTAGTCCTAAAGTGCAGATGCCAATCACAGATCTCAGTGCTGAAGACTTGGCCACTTATTTTAAAGTTAAAATTGACAACATCCGGCATGATATTATCTTCCAGTCCCCTAGTAACATTGATCCCCTTCCCTCCCGCACTCCCTCTTCTTCACTTTCATCATTTCACCCAATAACAGAAGAAGTCTCTAGGCTCCTCTCTTCTTCTCGTCCTACTACCTGTCCTAGTAATCCTATCCCCTCACACCTCCTCCAGTCCCTCTCCCCAGCTGTCACGAGTCACCTGACTAAAATATTTAACCTCTCTCTTTCCTCTGGTATCTTTCCCTCCTCTTTTAAACATGCCATTATAAACCCATTACTGAAAAAAACAACTCTTGACCCATCCAGCGCTGCTAACTACCGACCAGTCTCTAACCTCCCCTTCATCTCCAAACTCCTTGAACGCTTGGTCTACTCTCACCTTATTCGTTATCTCTCTGTCAACTCCATTCTAGACCCCTTACAATCTGGTTTCCGCACTCTACACTCCACAGAAACTGCCCTTACTAGAGTCTCAAATGATCTCTTGGTGGCTAAATCGGACGGTAAATACTCTCTCCTGATACTTTTGGATTTCTTTGGAGCCTTTGACACTGTAGACCACAAACTCCTACTTAACATGCTCCACTCTATTGGACTCAAGGACGCTGCTCTCTCTTGGTTCTCCACCTATCTCTCTGACCGCTCGTTCAGTGTGTCATTTGCTGGTTCTACTTCTTCTCCTTATCCACTTGCTATTGGGGTTCCTCAGCTATCAGTCCTAGGTCCACTCCTTTTTATCTCTCTACACAGCCCCTATTGGACAAACCATCTGCAGATTTGGCTTCCAGTACCATCTCTACGCTGATGACACCCAATTATATGCCTCTTCCGATGACATCACCTCTGCTCTAATACAAAACACCAGTGATTGTCTGTCCGCTGTCTCTAACATCATGTCCTCTCTCTATCTGAAACTGAATCTTTCTAAAACTGAGCTCCTTGTGTTCCCACCATCTACTAACCTCCCTAAACCGGATGTCTCCATCTCAGTGTGTGGCACTATCATAACTCCTAAGCAGCACGCCCACTGTCTCTGGGTTATTTTTGACTCAGATCTTTCCTTTACTCCTCACATTCAATCACTTTCACGCTCCTGTCATTTTCACCAGAAAAACTTCTCCAGAATCCCTCTTTTCTTACTGAGGAAACAGCCAAAACTCTCATTGTTGCTCTGATTCACTCTCGTCTTGACTACGGTAACTCATTACTAGTCGGTCTTCCCCTCACTAAGCTCTCCAATTTATCCTTAACTCAGCAGCCAGGCTCATCTTTATGACCAACCGTTACACCAACGCCTCTACCCTGTGCCAGTCACTGCACTGGTTACCCATACCCATCAGAATAAAATTCAAACTTATTACTCTTACCCACAAAGCTCTCCACTGTGCTGCACCTCCTTACATCTCCTCCCTCATCTCTGTCTACCGCCCTACCTACGCTCTACCTTCTGCCAACGACCTTAGATTAAAATCCTCCATAATCCGAACCTCCCACTCTCGTCTCCAAGATTTTTATCGTGCTGCACCAGTCCTCTGGAATGTGCTACCCCGGACAATCAGATTAATTCCCAATATCCACAGTTTTAAACGTGCCCTGAAAACACATCTTTTTAGACAGGCCTATAACATTCCCTAATCTGACTCCTTTCCATGGCCCCCCTTTTAGATTAGTCATCAGAATAATATTCCCTCACACTCCTTCTCTTCATGTCCGTTATACACAGATACTGGCTGGTGACCGGCTCATGCAGCTTTATGTGTACCACCCCATGTGTATAAAAAAATAGCTGGACTATTGTACAGAACAAAAGCTGTTACAATTTGTGTCTCCCTTATTTCCTCATAGATTGTAAGCTCTTGCGAGCAGGGTCCTCACTCCTCTTGTTTGAATTATAAATTAACTTTGTCACTATGTAATGTCTGATATTGTCTGTTTCATGTTCCCTCTAAATTGTAAAGTGCCGCGTAATATGTTGGTGCAATATAAATAAAGATTATTATTATTATACTGTGTTTGCCTAACTACTGCTGACTTAGTCCTGTCTAGGATTTTTGCTGTCTAAATGTTGCCACAATTCTTATTTCACCTCTACTACCATTGATCATTAGGTCAAACATCAACTGTGTTTTTACGTCGCCACCAGCAATCGTGCTTCGGTGAGTATTACTTCGGCATGGTTTCTACCAATTTATCCAGAGGATTAACTCCCACAGAGAAACACTTTGCTTTAAAGTCCTGGGACCAGCAAAAGGTGTCCTATAGGTGAACTGTATTATCTGGTGTTTTTTCTAGCTATCTCTGGGACTGTTACAGATCTTGAGCCAAGGGGTTGAAAGTCACGAGGTACAGAGAAAATAGCGGCAACATAGGTGATAGTCATGGCCGGCCTAAGCTATGTTCGACCAGTGCGGTCGCACAGGGTGCCAGCCGCCACACGGCAAGAGGGGCGCCAGCGGGTGTGTGTATCCCCGTGCCGTTGCAACTAGCAGCGGGGATACACACACTAACTGCAGGCACCTTTCCACCCGGGCGCTTCTTCACTTAGTGGCCGTCGCTACCGCTGTAGCAGCCATAACGGTTGCTAGCGGTGACACCGAGCATGAGGGCGGTGGCGCTGCTAGCAGCTGCTGCATCTTCTATAGCGGTAGCGACGGCACTATAGCAGAGCAGGGAGATATCTCCCTGCTCTGCTGTCTACTAGCGCCACTGTAGCTCCCTGAAGGAGCGCAATCTCCGTGTGACCGGGGATTCCGCTTCAGGAATTTTCCCTGATGTCACTGTCCATATATGGACAGAGGCATCAAGCAGCACTCCAGGAGCGGAATCCCCGGCCACACGGGGATTCCGCTCCTTCAGGGAGCTACAGTGGCGCTATCTATGCTGGAAGGGGGTGGGGTTGCAATTTACAGGGGGGCACTATAGCAGAGCAGGGAGGTATCTCCCTGCTCTGCTGTCTACTAGCGCCACTGTAGCTCCCTGAAGGAGCGGAATCCCCGTGTGGCTGGGGATTCCGCTCCTGGAGCGCTGCTTGATGTTTCTGTCCATATATGGACAGTGTCATCAAGCAGCGCTCCAGGAGCGGAATCCCCGGCCACACGGGGATTCGCTCCTTCAGTGAGCTACAGTGGTGCTATCTACAGGGGGGCACTATAGCAGAGCAGGGAGATATCTCCCTGCTCTGCTGTCTACTAGCGCCACTGTAGCTCCCTGAAGGAGCGGAATCCCAGTGTGACCGGGGATTCCGCTTCAGGAGTTTTCCCTGATGCAACTGTCCATATATGGACAGAGGCATCAAGCAGCGCTCCAGGAGCGGAATCCCCGGCCACACGGGGATTCCATTCCTTCAGGGAGCTACAGTGGCGCTATCTATACTGGAAGGGGGGTGGGGTTGCTATCTACAGGGGGGCACTATAGCAGAGCAGGGAGGTATCTCCCTGCTCTGCTGTCTACTAGCGCCACTGTAGCTCCCTGAAGGAGCGGAATCCCCGTGTGGCCAGGGATTCCGCTCCTGGAGCGCTGCTTGATGTTTCTGTCCATATATGGACAGTGACATCAGGGGAAACTCCTGAAGCGGAATCCCTGGTCACAGCATTGCAGACTCTATGACCGGGGATTCCACTACAGGAGAAGACAATGACGTTATTTGATAGCTGGGAAAGCTGGGTATTTTGTGTGCTCCTGCACAGTTGTCCTTTTTTGAATGTCTATTGCCCGCCAGCTATCAGGGTAATTTCGTAGTCCTTGCACTACCTACAAAGGGGCTGTGGGCAGTGTGGCACTACCTACCAGGGGGCTGTCGGCTGTGTGGCACTACCAACCAAGGGGCTGTGGGCTGTGTGGCACTACCAACCAGGGGGCTGTGGGCTGTGAGGCACTACCAACCAGGGGGCTGTGGGCTGTGTGGCACTACCAACCAGGGGGCTGTGTGGCACTACCTACCAGGGGGCAGTGGGCTGTGTGGCTCTACCAACCAGGGGGCAGTGGGCTGTGTGGCACTACCAACCAGGGAGCAGTGGGCTGTGTGGCACTACCAACCAGGGGGCTGTGGGCTGTGTGGCACTACCAACCAGGGGGCTTTGGGGCACTACCAATAAGGGGGCTGTGGGGCACTATCAATCAGTGGGCTGTGTGGCACTAACAACCAGGGGGCTGTGGGGCACTACCAACCAGGGGGCTGTGGGGCACTACCAACCAGGGGGCTGTAGGGCACTACCAACCAGGGGATGTGGGCTGTGTGGCACTCGCTACCAGGGGTATTTGCGGCACTCCCTACAGGGGGCTGTGCGGCACACCCTACAGGGAGCTGTGCGGCACTTCCTACAGGGGGCTGTGCGGCACTCCCTACAGGGGGCTGTGCGGCCCTCCCTACAGGGGGCTGTGCGGCCCTCCCTACAGGGACCTGTGCGACCCTCCCTACAGGGGGCTGTGTGGCGCTATCTACAAGGGGGCTGTGTGGCGCTATCTACAAGGGGGCTGTGTGGCACTACCTACAAGGGGGCTGTCTGGCGCTACCTACAAGGGGGCTGCCTGGTGCTACCTACAAGGGGGCTGTGTGGCGCTACCCACAAGGGGCTGTGTGGCGCTACCTACAAGGGGGCTGTCTGGCGCTACCCACAAGGGGCTGTGTGGCATTACCTACAAGGGGCTGTGTGGCGCTACCTACAGGGGGAATCTGTGAGTGAGGGGCTGATGGTCATTTTACTGTAAGTGGGGGGTTGATGGTCATTTTACTGTGAGTGGGGGGCTGATGGTCTTCAAGTGGTTTCCACCTCTGACCTGAAAAAAGGTCAACTAACGCTGTCAGTTGCTGAAGGAATTTTGAGGCAGATTTTTTTTGCCTTACAAAAAACGTGTGTGAACATACCCTACGAGTGTAGTGCTTGTTCTTAGCCGTTTCCTGTCTTTCTCAAAACAATTTTTGGTAGGGGGGCCCTGAGGAAATTTTGTTTTTCCAGTGCTGCCTCGAGTCCGAAAAGGTTGGGAAATTCTGTACTATGCTACAGGGTCCCATCATGGAGCAGCTCAGTTCGTCATGGGAACGGGGCCTAGGTGAGTACAATTTTTGTTTTTGTTTGGGGGCACTGTCTACAAGGGGGAGGTGCGGGGACTGTATGGCACAGTCCAGAAGGGGGAGGTGGGGGACTGTATGGCAATGTCTACAAGGGGGAGGTGGGGGCTGTATGGAACGATTTACAAAAAGGATGTGGGGAATTGTGGCACTGTCTACAGGATGGCTGTATGGCAAAAGCTACAGGGGGGCACTATACTGTGTGGGGGACACTAAGCGGACATTATACTGTGTAGGGGTACTACAGATGGCATAATACTGTGGGCACAATTAGAGGACAAAATACTGTGTCCTTGAAGGGGTTGTAATATATTATATTATTAAATATTATTATTATACTGTATGGGGGCACTAAAGGGGCATTATAATTTTTTAATGGGGCATTTTTTTTTAATGATGGGGTGGGGCGCCGAAATATCATTTCGCACAGGGCGCCATCTATCCTAGGGCCGGCCCTGGTGATAGTAATAACCTCTTAGGTACTCTTAGGTAGGCAATGATTGCAGAACTCTTAGGTAGGCAATAATGCCATTTTCTTTTTTACTCCATTGTCTATTCCCACAAAACACTGGCAGCTTAATGTTGAAATTAATTTCTAGTAAAAGTGAACTGAAAGGATACCCTTTGACTGCACCGAATATCAAGTTATGGTGAAGTATGTGTGTCTACTGTAAGAAGAAGATCTCTGCAGTAAATCATCAGATCTATAAGTCAAGAAATTAAATGCTCCACTGTATATAGAGCACAAAGTGTTTCCTTCCAGAAACACAGATAAAAAGGCAGAGAGATGGGGATGTGAAGTCATTAAATAATAATATATTATACGACAGAGCCCGCAAGGTGGGAGTGGGACTTTCTGACAGATTGGTACAATTCCAGTCTTATGTTTAGTTACCTGAATGTTTTCTCAACATCTTAAGTCTACAATAAATCCACAACAATAGAGGACAGGTGACAAAGTGTGTCAGCTTTGGTTTGTCACCAGTTTCACTTGCCCTTGCGTGCACCTGGGGGGTCTTATTCTCCTCCTACAAATTGTATTCTTATCCCAGCCATGTATATTTCATTTTGGAGTCCTTCACTAGGAGGGGAAAAAAATCAATTTGACTTTGGCAGTCCTTTCCTCGGCTTCTGCCAGTCACACAGTATCCCAGTTATTTTAAGTCTCCTGAAATCAGTCTGCATTAGGGCAAATAGCTGTACTTGGAAAAAAGCCCAGGACTCTATCAATATAAAATGATTTGTTGCAAGTTTAAAGATGTTTCATGTCCCGGCTCTGTCTTTTCATTTACATTTTAAACCCTCATCAAAATGTGGTTGAGCAGAGCGAGCTTTAAAGAGCCCTTTCTGTGTGTTACACTGAACACTAACACCGGTGATCAAGGGATTGTGTTACTAAAGCTGAAATGTGGAACAATCAGAAATCCTTAAAGTGGAAGGGAATTATGCAGCTTTCTGTTATTTTCTAGGAGTTGTTGATGTGATATCGAGTACAATGCCACCCAGTGGTCTACTTCTCAGCCCAGCAGCTTCAAACAGAGCAGTGATTTCTATGTAATAACTGGATTTCACATCTCTGAAGATCATTCTCCTCATGCTGCCCTTAGTAAACAGTTCTGTAATGATATAAGAAATAAGGTGCCAAAAAATGCCATTGGAGATCAACAGTCAGCACCAAATCACATATCTTTTTATATTACCTTGCCTCCTTTCTCAGCATGTCATTTTATACACATCTAAAGGCTCTCTATATACTCATCTTTAGTATGACATATACATAGCTCCCAACCGTCCCGGATCCGGCAGGACAGTCCCGGTTTTTAACCGCTGTCCCGCCGTCTCGGGAGGTCTGAAAAATGTCCCGCTATGCCCCGTTGAGTCACAGACTCCGTCTCCCTGTGGCCAGCCACGCCCCCTCCCCTCTCCTCCCCTCTGTAAGGTCAATGTGAAGCAAATAAAATTTGCTTACGTTGACCTTACTCACTGCAGGCAGCTTACGAGTAACGGTCTGACTGTGGTCAGACCATGACTCATCAGCTGCCTGCGCCCAGCGTGAGTACGTCGCTCGGTGCAACATTGTTGTGTGTGCCCGGAGTGAGGGAGCAGGACGTGCGCTCAACAGGCAGCACGGAACCGAGCCACCGGTCAGTAATAAACAGACAGACTACTGTGAGTAGTGAAAAGTGTGATAATTGAGGTAAAAAAAAAAAAACACAGAGTGCCAGGAGATACCAGTGTTTGTAAATTCATAAAATGAATGACATTTATTTTGTGATTTTAGAAACGCTAGTTTTTTCAGGCACTGGCTTCTTAAATATAAAAAGACCCGAGTGGATCATGACCCATATGGAGTTAAAGGGGTTTTCTCACAAACATGTATCCCTAATCCACAGGATAGGGGATACATGTGTGCTCGCTGGGGGTCTGACCACTGGGACTCCCAGCGATGAGAACTGGGGGACCAAAAGCCCCCCCAAGTGCTCCATAAGAATGGAGCGCTAGTGCACATGCTCGCGACCATTAATGGAGCGCTGGCCGAGCATGAACACCAGCGGTCCATTCTTATGTAGCACATCGGGGGACATTTGGTCCCCCGTTCTCCTCATCGCTAGGGTCTCCAGTGGCTGGACCCCAGCGATCACACATTTAACCCCTTATCCTGTGGATTAGGGATACACTTGTTTGTGGGAAAACCCCTTTAATTTATATATGATGTTTCAGGACCTTATTTGGTCACGTGCTGCTGCAGCTAATTGCTGGCCTCAGCGGTGATGCTGCCATGTACGGCACATCACGGAGGCCAGCGATTCACTGCAGCTATGGGGGTATTATACTGTATGGGGGCAGCTATGGAGCAATATATTTTATGGGGGCATCTGCGTGGGCATTATACTGTATGGGTGGAACTATGGGGGCATTATATTGTGTAGGGGCAGCTATGGGGCATTATACTGCATTGGAGGTACTATGGGGGCTTTATACTGTGTGGGAGGCACTATTGGGGTATTATACTGTGTGGGGGCAGCAATGGGGGCATTATACTGTGTGGAAGGCACTACCGGGTATTATACAGTGTGGGGGTCAGCTATAGGGACATTATACTGTGTAGGGGGTTCTATGGGAGCATTGTACTGTGTGGGCTGAACCGGGTGTGTATAGGCGGGATTGGGTGGGGTTAGAGGTGTGGCTTAGCAGGAGAAAAATTTGCTACACGCACCGCTTCAGTTGTCCCTCTTTACGAAACTGAAAAGTTGGGAGGTATGCATATAGTGTATATATTTCTTAAAGGGGCTGGTCAAGCTCTTACCTATTTTTAACCTCCCCAACCCCGGATAAAAAATAAATAAAACAATTGTTGTAATATACCAAAGTTAGTAATGCCTCATCATTCTTTGACCACAAATACCTGGAAGTCTTGTCTGCTCTGGATGCCTATACCTGCATATTGACTTTCCATACATAGGGATGTGTCATACTATGCATATATTACAGAGATGATTGACGTGACGTGACATCTTCATGAACATCACGGGTGTGAGTGAGGTAGGACATTAGCTCCTAGACCGCATGTAACATCAGATGTGATGGTCAACATAGTACAGAGTTTGCAAAATACAAAGACAAGTTTCCCTTGGAACTGAACATTAACCCTTTCACTATTCTAGATCACTAAAGAGAGTATAATGAATTCCTTAATTAATGTAGGCCACCAGGGATATGTAAATTAACCACTTAAGCACCTTAGACTTGCAGCGATGCTATTTATTACCCATAGACCAGTAGTTACCTATATGTGTCGGAATGATCAATAGGTAATGCCTCCATAGTTTAAAAGTATTTATTTTTATTTTTCATTATCTTGCCCATCTCTGTGCAGCACTGTTGTTTTGATGCTGGCAGGGCTTTCTGTGGCCGGAATTACAAGGTAAAGGACTACAGTTCCCATGATTTCTCATCTGTTTCTCCCTGAGACACAGTTCATCCCTCCAGGGACAACGAGAGAGGGGAGAGCAGGGAGCAGGGGAGATAAGAGGCATGTGATGTGTGACCTCCTGTACACTACAGGGCAGAGGGAGAGAGGAGATAATCCTGTATTCAGTGCACAGAGGTCACACAAACAGGAAATACACACCAGGAGCATGGTCATGTGACTACATGTAAGACTGGCCTACAGAGGCATTTCAGCTACAGACAGTATATTAGCAAGTGACTAATCTTACTCCAGTTAAACCATCTGCACACAATTTAAAAAAAAACAAAAGAAAACCCCTTTAATTAAAAAGCTGTTCTTTATACATAGTTCCACTATTGTAGGTACTATAAAATCGACATCACTTGGTGTATATATTGCAGCAATGTTTAGGCAATCTATAGTGATAGTATTATTCGATAATTATTATGGGAAAAACAGGCAAAACCAGTGGAGTAAAACATGAATGTATGAGACTAGACACACATTTATTCGTAGTCTGTTACCATAAAGACACAAAAGCTGTATGCACAAAATTGTAGGATATTTTTAATAAAGATTATTTGAAAAGGTGCTTCCAATTTATTTTATATGCTTTGGAACAATACAATAATTTGTTGCAAAGGTAAATATATGCATTAAATGTATTTAAAATTCAATTAGTTAGAAAGAATTTCTGAAACAACATACAAAGCAGGAAATAGAAGTACAGCAAGACAAAATCCTATTGCAATTTACTCTGCAACCTCACCTCAATTGTAGTGATTTGTTGTATCAACTAGAACTCCAACCGAGCCCAGCAAATATATCCCAGTGGTGCTAATAAATTCTCTCTGGTAAAGGCTAACAATCTAATGTCCATTTGTAGTAATAGCATTCGGTTATAAAAATAAAATATAATACAGATAGATTACAGTTGCGTTGGAAGTATAATCCACTGTAAAGAAAGAATTCTGAACACAGCCATTCTAATGCTATAAACATGGAGGAAAAAATATCACAGTCATGGATTTGTTACATAGGTATGAGACAAGATTTCCAGAAGGCCTACATAAAATAGAATTTTCTGTGAAAAGCTCCTTCAAATTTACACATGGTCATGCATTCATTAAATTTGACTCAGCGTTGTTTCTTCGACCGGAATTTAAAGTCCAAGTCTGAAAATTTAAGAGACATGCATCAAGAAACATTGGGATTCATACGTTGAGGGTCTCTAAAAAGTGAGCATGACCATGAACAGTGACAAGTCATATGCTACACCTCTCAGAGGCATTAGGTAGGTGCTTAAAGGGGCCTTCAAGTCAAGATAATCTTCTGATATCTCATGTGAGAAAATCACATTGGTGAAGCCTGGTTGGACCACCACTGATTTCCAGAATGAAATGGTTCTATAGAGGGCTTTAATCCATTTGGCACTGCTCAGAGATTTCTGTCAGCATTTCTAAGCACACTGCTATTGGTTTGAATAGTCCCTTGCTTAGAATGTGGTGTCATATCAGTAATGGAAATATATGAGCAGTGCAAGAGGGAATTAAGCACAATGTAGAGCTCTTACATTTTGGTAAGTGGTGGTCAGAGATCAGACTTCATTAAGATGATCTCATATCTGGGGCATATCATGTAACTTGATTTCCCCTTTTGACAATCTCTTTTTGTTAGAAGGGTACCCACTGGCAATCAGCTGAATTCTATAAGTAGCCCGGCAGCAAGTGTTCAATAGGCTTGTAGTGCCACCACAGGGAAAAGGTAGTATTACACGATCTATTGAAATCTATGGTCTGTCCATATAATGCATGGACATGCTGGGTCATCCAGAGACAGAGATGCTCTTTGTAACCAATCTCCACTCAGCAAAATGATAGAGGTCCAAAAAGAGGGACTCCTCTCAATTAACTCAGTATACCCTAAATTTATGTGGAAATGTTTTTGTTTTTTTTTTAAACCAGACACCCCATTTATTATGTTAAAAGCGGTCCTCCAATTACATCTAAAAATAAATTTTACAGCGCTAAATAGATCATTGGAAAACTAATTCTAGGATACCTATATGGTGTAGATATCTTATTCCTGGCCTGGAGTTCCAACCTGTGTACTTGTCACAGCACCACATGTGAGATCTTACCCTTCTCTCTTTTGAAATGCTCTCTCAGTGAAATTATACTAGGAACCGTCTCCAGCATCTCACAACTCTGAATACGTGTTCCACTAGACAACGAGAAGAGAGAGATCCTATGTACATATAGAATACAGTGTCTGTAGCAGGTCTTTGTGCAACAGAACTTGAAAACAAAGATTTGAAGGTACAGCAAATAATAATCAAGTTTGTTTAATATCGCAAACACTATTTAATTAGGGAAAGTTCGTTTTAATCGGAGGTACACTTTAAGACATTTCTTGGCATAGCCATAGTCCTGCAGACAGTAAAATGGGAAACATATACACTTGTTATGTCACAATCTATCAATCACTGCTATTATCTGAGAGTTGTTGATGTGATATCCAGTACATTACCACCCAGTGGTCTACGTCTCAGGCCAGCAGCTTCAAACAGAATAGTGATTGCTAAGTCAGGAAAGGTTACAAAGAGCATCTCTGTCTCTGGAGACCCAATCATTACATGGATATCCTATTGATTTCAATGAACACTGTGTAGCAGCTTATTCCTCCTGCGGAGACACTACAGGTGTAATGAATACTTGCTGTTAGGCTACCCACGGATATTGACAGATGTACTGCCATAAACTGGTCAATATACATTGAGCAGCATATGAAAGCATATCATGATGTCAACAAGATAAGCGTAATACTAAACTTGACCACTAAGATGTGGGCTATGTATAAGCATGACCTATTGCTGAGTAGTTATTAAAAAAAAGTTTGTGTAAACTATTTAGTGTACATAATGGGTACAGATTGTGACAGCAGTTTGTGTGGTCTGGTATGGTTTATGTGCCAGGGTAAGCCAGATGTTAACAGGTATTGTATGTATTATATGGGAGAGAACAAAAAGAAAGGCAAGGAATGGTAAAATACTAAGGCAGGGTTCACACAGAGTTTTTTGCAGACAGAAATTCTGCCTCAAATATCCGTTTGGAAGTTGAGTCAGATTTTCCTCTCCATGCACACCGATTTTCACGGCGTTTTTCGCCCTCGGCCATTGAGCGCCGTAGGCATAAAACTCAGCGAAATATGTTTTCTCTGCCTCATATTGATGTCAATGGGAGGTCAGAGGCGTAAATGCCCGAAGATAGGGCATGTCCCATCTTTCTCCCGCGAGACGGCTTTACCGCTCGTGGGAAATAGACGCCTCCGCCTCCCATTGAAATCAATGGGAGGCATTTTCGGGCCATGTTTGACGAGTTTTGCGGCGCAGTTTCCGCGTAAAAAAACTTGTTAAAAAAACTCTGTGTGAACATAGCCTAAGAAAACAACAATGGGGGAGATTTACCAAAACCTCATTGACACCTGTATGAATGAACTGTGTCACTCAATTGAATGTCTAGGAAAATATACATTACCATTAGTCCAGTCTAGTCCACGCTGCCATAACAATGCCACATTTTAGCATCCATGTCAGAGCCGCAACACCTCTGCACCGCATGAATTTCTATTGGACATGTTAATATTTGATAACTATTTGGGCCCATGCAAGTTGAACAGAGCTGTAATAAGGAAGCCATAAAAGTCTAAGACCCGTACTGTACCTTACATGGAAGTTTTTTTTCTGTTAAATTCTTATAGAATGCAAGAGAAAAAAATTGTGGCATGCCCCATTATATGCCATATTACAGAGACTTTTTCTCTCAAATGTATCGCTTCTAGGGGACTACATATTCATAATATGTGTTGCATGGCGGCACATTGTATACCTATGGCTCCATAGTAAAGCGCTGTAGGAACTTTATGTGCAGCCATAATTCGTTTCCACACACGGCTCTTAGGTGTACATGGGTTTTTTGACAGATTACTCAGGAACAATCATAGCGAAAATGGCAGAATTTATCACACAAGCAAACTAGGTAAAGTGCCAAATAAATGTATAAAACTGAAGATCTGATATTCCCCTGAACAAAAGAGTAAAGAAATTGATATTACTTATAACAAAATAAACTAGGGTTTAGACCAGTGGGAAAGAAGTATCAGAGTTTGGGGCACATTTTTTTTATGATGACCGAAGCTGAACCAATTGTAAATACCCTGGTTGTAATATATTGTACCAAGAATGAAGGGGTCTAGACCACCTCTTTGTTTAGCTGTGCAATAATCATACAGTAATAGACTGCAAAGCTATAGGAAGATGTGAGAATGCTGTACACCCTTTCAAGGCCGACTCCCAATCACTGATCATCATCACTCAACAAAGGACATTAATATAGCAAGAATGTAAAAGTGGTTCGCAATCAACACCGTATTTTTAACATCTGTCAGGATTTTTTCTCCTCTCATCCCTCCGGCATTCAGCTGACTGCATTATAATTATGGAAATTGTCCAATCAGCCGTAGTTTATGACTGATAACTTATGTTGCATTTCCATTTCTTCTAAAGAGTGGAAAATTCTAGCCCTTTGCTAATTTATCATTTTGGTTTCTGCGTGAGGAATTAAGAGCGAAAAAAATCAACTTGTCCAACTGCACATTCGAGGCTCTTCTGTTCACGTCCTATATCATCAAAAAAGCCATTTCTTTATTAAAAGCATTTTAGATAAATGTAATTTAAATACACTTGAGTTAGCCAATCACCCTCTCGGTCCTTTACATCAGCTGCCAACTTTTCAAGAAAAACTATTTACTCAAATTATCATCCATGCTTTGATGATTTGCTCTCGGTCCTACTCTGCATATTAATATTGAAAAACCTGTTCACTATTCCGTCTCTCCTGGGAAACTCTATTGTAGATCCTGGCATTTAGTAAAGACACTGGAATATCCTGTTAGTAATGTCCTTCATCTGTCCAACCCCATCATGCTTTCTAAAGCAGCAGATTGTCGGCCTGAATGTTAAAGACTCATTTGTGGCACCCAATGCTTACATTAAGTGTTATAAATTGCAGTGATCATTAAGGCTCAATTCACACCACGTCTGCGGTACATGGTAGAAAACGCTGGGAAAATCTCCCGACGTATGCACCAACATTACTCTTGACTTTAAAGAGGTTATCTTATTAGTTTGGAGCCACCACAGCGAGCAACTGATTTTGCCCGGTGGAACAGCAGCCATCCAGATATTTCTCACACAGCAACGGCTGCAGGAGAAATGTAGTATGACATGGTGACCATTCAGATAAATGGCCATCTATGGCATACATGGACAACTCAGGTTCTTCTGAGTAGGAGATTCTTTTACAGAGTGGCTCTTGGTTCCTGCTCAGGGAAGGAGGTTCCGAATGATGGAGCTTCCTCTATAACATTTATATGTCCTAATAGGGCATATGGTCAGGGGTTGTTTTCATGGGATAACCCCTTTAATGGCCAAACTTATGACAAAAGGATGTATTTAGGCATAGATTTGTCCAGAATACTGCACATCGAAATCCTGCAGCTACAACTGTATTAAAAGTCAACTACGCACAGCATGCAGTGTCAATCAGCTGCTTCAAAGGCCAGCAAAATATTGTCGTGTATCAAAAGAGGCATGGACTCGCGGGACAGGGATGTAATATTACCACTTTACAAAGCATTAGTGAGGCCTCATCTAGAATATGCAGTCCAGTTCTGGGCTCCAGTTCATAGAAAGGATGCCCTGGAGTTGGAAAAAATACAAAGAAGAGCAACGAAGCTAATAAGGGGCATGGAGAATCTAAGTTATGAGGAAAGATTAAAAGAACTAAACCTATTTAGCCTTGAGAAAAGACGACTAAGGGGGGACATGATTAACTTATATAAATATATGAATGGCACATACAAAAAATATGGTGAAATCCTGTTCCATGTAAAACCCCCTCAAAAAACAAGGGGGCACTCCCTCCGTCTGGAGAAAAAAAGGTTCATCCTGCAGAGGTGACAAGCCTTCTTTACTGTGAGAACAGTGAATTTATGGAATAGCCTACCGCAGGAGCTGGTCACAGCAGGGACAGTAGATGGCTTTAAAAAAGGCTTAGATAATTTCCTAGAACAAAAAAATATTAGCTCCTATGTGTAGAAATTTTTTACTTCCCCTTTCCCATCCCTTGGTTGAACTTGATGGACATGTGTCTTTTTTCAACCATACAAACTATGTAACTATGTAACAGTATACATTTTATTTATGGCAGTCTGTGGGAGATCTACAGTTTTGTTTACCCTTACCTATGCTTGAATTTGGTTAAGGACTCCAATTTTTCATGAAACAAATTCAATACAATACAGCGACGTGCTATCAAAACCCTTGAGAGGCTGCGATACACATCGTAACCACTGGATGGCTACACATAGAATTATATAGCATAGATATCTCGTGACAGAGTATCACAAAAAATTTTTTTTTTTCAAATCTAATCATCTCGCGCCACACAACTCAGGATATGTTAAAATATGAGGAAAGGTAAGGAAGAACACATCTGTATAGGGATACATGAACACTAAGGCTGCGAATTGCTGAGACCATAAAGGGACTAAAACCCTCAATTCACTGACTCGAAGTAAGATGCCTTATCCATTAGACCGCGATGCCACATACTTTGGTTTCTCCAGTGTATAGGGATACAGTTACATACGTTGGGTCATATGTTTGGTCGGACTGTTTTAAATGGTTCTGCATTATGTAATTGCAGAACGTAATGTAAATTTAGCCTAACTGGCAAAATTAAGAAGCTTCACTGTTTTGCAGGGTGCTACAAATATACATCTTTACAATATACCATGTATATATTGGCGCTGGGCGCATTGTGGCTTGCATATACGTTACTGTAGCTATGGTTTCTATCCATACCCCATTTACATGTCTTTCTTTTGGCATACTTGTAGACCTGATGTTAGGAAAGAAGGACATGCAGATGTGATATGGATAGCAGACCGACTTTGTTGCCATGACAATGCCAACCACAGTTCCAGCAGCAATGCCTCCAGTAATGGTCACTGTTCCCCCAGTCACAGCCATTGTTCCCCAGTCAGCACAACACGTTAAAGGATTGTATGAGATTAGAAAAAAGGTCTGCCTTTCCAGAAACAGTGCCACTCCTCTCCTTTGGCTGTGTCTGGTATTGCAGCTCAAACCAATTTGAGTTTATTATTGGAACTTCTTTTTATTTGTTTTAATTAATTTAAAGCTATGATACCTCTAACAACACAACTTTGTATAGTCATTAATGTGTGCATAATTACTATACTTACTCTATGAACCAAACACAGTAACATAGCGAAGACTGATAATCATTTTATTCTGTACAGGTTCAGTGACATCTACAGATAGTGAAGGATTTTTTGGCTTTCACTTTGTATAAAATCCTGCCAAACAGGGAAATTGTTAACATTTATTTTCCATGGAAAAGGTACATTATGAAAAATAAATTAAATATCTATAACAGTAGAATCTATTTATGATGTGATGGAAAATAAGTGTAGTGCAAGTCCAGTTAGCGTAGGGGAGGAATTATATTTATTTCACATAATAGGAATAATTTGTATCATTACAAACAGAGCGCTATATCCTAAAAACAACATTTCTACTTTATATTGTACAGAAGAGTGTGATCAGATAGTACCGTATTTTTCTGACTATAAGACACAGTTTTTAGCAAGAATAAATCCTGCTAAAAAGTCCCTACGTCTTACAGTTGGCAGTCAAGTCCCCCTGACCGCTTCCTTTCTTAACTCCTACTCGACCCATGACTTGCCGGCACATCATGGAGCAGGGGGTGATGTTTATAGCGGGCTCACTCGCTGAGCCCGCTCGATACGCTGCAGTTGTCAGCTGTGTTTTACAGATGATACACTGCTCAAACAGCCAGGAACAGCGATCGCGCTGTTACTGGCCGTTTAACTAGTAAAATGCCGCGGTCAATAGCGACCGCGGCATTTATAGGGGTTTTATATGAAGGACATTTATGACATATACACAAGATATGTCATAAATGTCAGATAGATGCGGGTCCCACGTCTGCCCCGTTCTAGCTTTTTGTGCTCTCCCGGCCACTTGATTACATTCTGAGCTACGCTCTTTCCGTAACGCCCATAGAACTGAATAGTAGTTATGGAAACAGTCGCTCACATGCTATGCTGCTTCCCTAACTGCCATTCACTACTATGTGACTTCCAGAATCAGTGTAGCGCAACGAGTTATGCTGTTTCCATAGCTCATCCATGTAATGCAGCGTATTGGCCCAGCCATCACTGGTTCAAGTCCGCTAGGGGAACTGATAAAATGTGTGTATAAAATAGAGAGACGTTTTCATAAGTGTAAAAAAAATATTAAAAGTTGTTAAAAAAACATTTTTCCCCAAGCACAATGTAAAAAATAAAAAAAATTGCTGCGTCCGTAAAAGTCAGATCTACTACAATATACCATTATTTAACTCGCATTTTTGTTCTAGGAAATTATCGAAGCCTTTTTTAAAGCCATCTACGGTCCCTGCTGTGACCAGCTCCTGCCGTGACTATTCCATAGATTCACAGTTCTCACAGTAAAGAAGGCTTGTCACCTCTGCAGATTGAACCTTTTTTTCTCCAGACGGAAGGAGTGACCCCTTGTTTTTTGAGGGGGTTTTACATGGAACAGGATTTCACCATATTTTTTGTATGTGCCATTAATATATGTATATAAGTTAATCATGTCCCCCCTTAGTCGTCTTTTTTCAAGGCTAAATAGGTTTAATTCTTTTAATCTTTCCTCATAACTTAGATTCTCCATGCCCCTTATTAGCTTCGTTGCTCTTCTTTGTATTTTTTCCAACTCCAGGGCATCCTTTCTATGAACTGGAGCCCAGAACAGAACTGCATATTCTAGATGAGGCCTCACTAATGCTTTGTAAAGTGGTAATATTATATCCCTGTCCCGGCGAGTCCATGCCTCTTTTAATACACGACAATATCTTGCTGGCCTTTAAAGCAACTGATTGACATTGCATGCTGTTATTTAATTTATGATTTACAAGTACACCCAGATCCTTCTCAACAAGTGACTCCCCAAGTGTAGCTCTCTCTAGGACATATGATGCATGCAGGTTGTTGGTACCTGGATGCATAACTTTACATTTATTTACATTAAACTTCATTTGCCAACTGGATGCCCAAACACTTAGTGCGTCCAAATCATCTTGCAATTTACGAACATCTTCCAAAGACTGAACATTACTACATAGCTTGGTGTCATCTGCAAAAATAGAAATAGTGCTATTAATCCCATCCTCTAGGTCATTACTAAATAAGTTGAATAATAGTGGTCCCAGAACTGAACCCTGGGGTACACCAGTTATTATCGGGGACCATTCAGAGTAGGAATCATTTACCACAACTCTCTGGATACAGTCCTTGAGCCAATTCTCAATCCAATTACAAACTATACATTCTAAACCTATAGTCCTTAATTTACCCATTAGACGTCTATGAGGGACAGTGTCAAATGCCTTTACAAAGTTCAAAAATACTATATCCACAGCGGCCCCTCTGTCTAGGCTTCTGCTCACCTTTTCATAAAAACAAATCAGGTTGGTTTGACAACTTCTGTCCTTAGTAAAACCGTGCTGGCTGTCACTAATAATACTATTTTTTGTCACATAATACTGTATATAGTCCCTCAATAGCCCCTCAAACATTTTTCCCACGATTGATGTTATGCTAACTGGTTTATAATTACCCGGGGAAGACCTAGAGCCCTTTTTGAAAATAGGCACCACATTTGTCCTTCGCCAGTCTCTTGGCACTATACCAGTCACTAGAGACTCTCTGAATATTGTGAAGAGGGGCACAGAAATAACTGAACTAAGCTTTTTAAAAACTCTAGGGTGTCACCCATCTGGTCCCAGGGCCTTGTGCAAATTTATTTTATTTAACTTAGCTTGGACAATATCTACATTTAGCCAATTCAGTATATCATCTGATATATTAACAGCACTGGCACCAGGGGGGACTCTGTATGGCGTTATCTACAGGGGGGACTCTGTATGGCATTATCTACAGGGGGGGTCTGTATGGCATTATCTACAGGAGGATCTGTATGGCGTTATCTACAGGGGGTCTTTATGGCGTTATCTACAGGGGGCTGTATGGCGTTATCTAAATGGGGTGTTTGTATGGCGTTATCTACAGGGGGGGTCTGTATGGCATTATCTACAGGGGGCTGTATGGCGTTATCTACAGGGGGATTTGGGGCTGTATAACGTTATCTACAGGGGGGCTGTATCGCGTTATCTACAGGGGGGATTTGGGGCTGTAAGACGTTATCTACAGGGGGGCTGTATGGCGTTATCTACAGGGGGCTGTATGGCGTTATCTACAAGGGGGCTGTAAGGCATTATCTACAGGGGGCTGTGTATGGCGCTATCTACAGGGGGTTGTGTATGGTGCTATCTATAGGGGGCGCTGTGTGGTGGAATCTATAGGAAGGCACTATGTACAAGGGGGGGTTGTGTGATACCCAGCGTCGGGGGGGCCCCAGTCAAAAGTTTGCTATAGGGCCCAGTCTTTCCTAGTTACGCCCCTGCCTACAGCTGTGCCTCAGATTTGTATTTTTCAAATTCCCTTTTTTTCTCATGTATTGCCCTTTTTACAGAAGGTCTAAGCCATGTGGGGTTTAATTTTAGTTGTTTATACTTGTTACCTATAGGAATAAATATTGCACTATAATTATACAAAGTAGATTTTAAGATCTCCCATTTATCATTTGTACCATTATTTGACATTAGTTCTTCCCAGTCTATATCTTGAATTGCAGCCCTCATCCTGGGTAAATTGGCCTTCTTAAAATTAAGTGTTTTTGCCCTCCCAGCCTGTTTGTTTTTTACAATTTAGGTAAAATATAACTATATTGTGATCAATGTTTCTGAGGTTTTCACGAACATTGACATTCCCAACAAGCTCTGCATTATTAGAAATGACCAGATCCAACAGAGCTTCACCCCTCGTCAGGTCTTCCACAAACTGGGCCATAACATTTTCCTGTGACAGATTGAGGTTATTTCTCCCCTTTGCAGTTGAAGCCGAACCATGACACCAATTAATATCACAATAACTTAAATCTCCCATTATCACTACAGTACCCCCCTGTGCAGCCCGCTCCATCTGTTTATTTAGCTGACCTTCCATCTCCTTAGTGATATTGGGGGATCTATAGATTACACCAAAAGTAACTTTTTTAGTGTTTACTTCCCTTTGTAATTCCACCCACAAAGATTCAAACTACTCACAATCTTCACTATTGTCTCTTTCACGCTCACCTTCACATCACTTCTCACATACAGACATACACCACCGCCTTTCCTATTTGTCCTGTCTTTCCGAAACAGTGTAAAACACTTTAGATTTACAGCCGAGTCGTGTGAAGAGTCTAACCAATATGTTTCTCCAGTACCTCAAACTCTCATTTTTCTTGCTAGGCTTCTGGCTTTTGTGAACATACACCTTAACTTGCATTTCAAATTGCCACGTTTGGTATCAGAAATGTGATTATTTGACATTATTTGGGCATTTTTATTTTCATTGCTGTTTTGTAACAAAAGGAACTCCTTATCTTGTTGCCTAGTCCTCTCCCCACCGACTATTTCTCCCCTCACCAATATAGTCTGACCCCTCTCTAACCTAACTACCCCTTTATTTTCTACATTGACCTCCCTCCTCAGCCCTAGTTTAAATACTCCGCCACCCCAGCTAGAATTATCTTCCCCAGCACAGCGGACCCCCTTCCATTTAGGTGAAAATCATCTGCAGAATACAGTTTGTACCCCAATGAAAAGTCAACCGAGTGCTCTAGGAACCCAAAGCCTTCTCCTCTACACCAAGACTTAAGCCATGCATTTAACTCCCTGAGCTCCCGCTGTCTTTCCTGTGATGCACATGGCACAGGCAGTATTCCTGAGAATACAACCTTGGAGGTCCTTCCCTTCAGCTTGATGCCTAGTTCTTTACAATTATTCTTAAGGCTCCTCCACCTACCATGTATTCTGTCATTGGTACCCACATGGACCACGTCAGCTGAATCATCACCAGCCCCTCCCAGTATTTTATCCACCCATTCCACCACATGCGGAACCCTGGCACCAGGGAGACAGCAAACCATTCGGTTGAGGCAGTCATGGCGACAAATTATTCTATCGCTCTTCCCAATTAGAGAATCCCCTATAACTACTAATTGTCTTGCCTTACCTGCATTACCATCCCACCGACTACTAGCTGGTCAGTTCTCCTGGCTGTTAGGGGGATCAGTATCCACTAGGGCTGCCATTTCTGAGACTGACACCCTCGCATCATCACCCAACTTGGCAATTTTGCTTGGAATAACAGAAACAGGATTGGCCTTCCTTTTCTTGGAGCCCCTTCTACTGCCCCTAACTACATTAACCCTGCTTCTTGCCTGGTCCTGCTGACCCATGTCTTCACCCTCCAGGTCTACCCCACTAACTGCATGCTCCGCGAGCAGCAAGCTCCGCTCAAGATTGTCTCTCGCCCTCAGTGTTGCATTTTGCTCCTTCATATCTCTAATGTGAGCTTCAAGGTGAACAACATGCTTACATCTGCCACAGAGGTATTCACCCTGGAACTCCGGCTCCAATCGTGCTTACATATGGCAAACTGTGCACTGAAGAAAACCTCCAATCTTGCTATCCATTATCCCAGTTACAAAAAAAACAATGAACAATTCAATATTTTTTTTCCTATTTCATTTTACAATTGCCATGGCCATGATGCTTCAAACTGTTTCCTACAATTATCATACCTATAATTTTGATCGCTATCTCTCATCCCAAAATCCCATAAACTGCAGCAGATTTTTCTCTGCTTGTCCTGAAATACATAGTTACATAGTTACATATAGTTACATAGTTACATAGTCAGTACGGCTGAAAAAAGACACATGTCCATCAAGTTCAACCAAGGGAAGGGAAAAGGGAAGGAAAAATTTCTACACATAGGAGCTAATATTTTTTTGTTCTAGGAAATTATCTAACCCTTTTTTAAAGCCATCTACTGTCCCTGCTGTGACCAGCTCCTGCGGTAGGCTATTCCATAAATTCACAGTTCTCACTGTAAAGAAGCCTTGTCGCCTCTGCAGCTTGAACCTTTTTTTCTCCAGACGGAGGGAGTGCCCCCTTGTTTTTTGAGGGGGTTTTAGAAGGAACAGGATTTCACCATATTTTTTGTATGTGCCATTAATATATTTATATAAGTTAATCATGTCCCCCCTTAGTCGTCTTTTTTCAAGGCTAAATAGGTTTAATTCTTTCAATCTTTCCTCATAACTTAAATTCTCCATGCCCCTTATTAGCTTCGTTGCTCTTCTTTGTATTTTTTCCAACTCCAGGGCATCCTTTCTATGAACTGGAGCCCAGAACTGAACTGCATATTCTAGATGAGGCCTCACTAATGCTTTGTAAAGTGGCATTATTACATCCCTGTCCCGCGAGTCCATGCCTCTTTTAATACACGACAATATCCTGCTGGCCTTTGAAGCAGCTGATTGACACTGCATGCTGTTATTGAGTTTATGATTTACAAGTACACCCAGATCCTTCTCAACAAGTGAATCCGCCAGTGTAGCGCCCCCTAGGACATATGATGCATGCAGGTTGTTGGTACCAAGATGCATAACTTTACATTTATCTACATTAAACTTAATTTGCCAAGTGGACGCCCAAACACTTAGTTTGTTTAAATCTGCCTGTAATTCATGAACATCTTCCATAGTCTGAACTATATTACATAGCTTGGTGTCATCTGCAAAAATAGAAATAGTGCTATTAATCCCTTCCTCTATATCATTAATAAATAAGTTGAATAATAGTGGTCCCAGCACTGAACCCTGGGGTACACCACTTATAACCGGTGACCATTCAGAGAAGGAATCATTGACCACAACTCTCTGGATACGGTCCTTGAGCCAATTCTCAATCCAATTACAAACTATATTTTCTAAACCTATAGTCCTTAATTTACCCATTAGGCGTCTATGGGGGACAGTGTCAAATGCCTTTGCAAAGTCCAAAAACACTAAATCCACAGCGGCCCCTCTGTCTAGACTTCTGCTCACCTCTTCATAAAAACAGATTAGGTTAGTTTGACAACTTCTGTCCTTAGTAAAACCGTGCTGGCTGTCACTTATAATGCTATTTATTGTCACATAATCCTGTATATAGTCCCTCAATAGCCCCTCAAACATTTTCCACACGATGGATGTTAAGCTTACTGGTCTATAATTACCCGGGGAAGACCTAGAGCCCTTTTTGAAAATAGGCACCACATTTGCCCTGCGCCAGTCCCTTGGCACTATACCAGTCACTAGAGATTCTCTGAATATTATGAAAAGGGGGACAGAAATAACTGAACTAAGCTCTTTAAGAATTCTAGGGTGTAACCCATCTGGTCCCGGAGCCTTGTGCACATTTATTTTATTTAATTTAGCTTGGACCATCTCTACATTCATCCAATTCAGTATATCAACTGATATATTAACAGCACTGGCACCGGCTACATCAGCTGCTCTTTCTTCTGTTGTATATACAGAGCTAAAGAACCCATTTAGTAACTCTGCCTTCTCTTGATCCCCTGTGATCAACTCCCCATTACCATTATCTAGGGGTCCTACATGTTCAGACCTTGGCTTTTTTGCATTTATATGCTTGAAGAATTTTTTAGGATTTGTTTTACTATCCTTGGCCACCTGCCTTTCATTTTGTATTTTTGCTAATTTTATTACATTTTTACAGATTTTATTAAGCGCTTTATATTTTACAAAGGCTACAGCTGTACCCTCAGATTTGTATTTTTTAAATGCCCTTTTTTTGTCATGTATTGCCCCTTTCACAGAAGGTGTAAGCCATGTGGGGTTTAATTTGAGTCGTTTATACTTATTACCTGTAGGAATAAATTTTGCACTATAATAACTCAAAGAAGATTTGAAAATCTCCCATTTATCATTTGTTCCATTATTTGACATTAGTTCTTCCCAGTCTATATCCTGAATTGCAGCCCTCATCCTGGGGAAATTGGCTTTCTTAAAATTAAATGTTTTTGCCCTCCCAGCCTGCGTTTGTTTTTTACAGTATAGGTAAAATGTAACTATATTGTGATCACTGTTACCGAGGTTTTCACGAACATTGACATTCCCAACAAGATCTGCATTATTAGAAATGACCAGATCCAACAGAGCTTCACCTCTAGTCGGGTCTTCACAAACTGGCCCATAAAATTTTCCTGCAACAGGTTGAGGAAATGTCTCCCCTTCGCAGTTGAAGCCGAACCATGACACCAATTAATATCCCGGAAATTAAAATCTCCCATTATCACTACAGTACCCGCCTGTGCAGCCCGCTCCATCTGTTTATATAGCTGACCTTCCATCTCCTCAGTTATATTGGGGGGTCTATAGATTACACCAAAAGTAATTTTTTCAGTGTTTACCTCCCTTTCTAGTTCCACCCACAAGGTTTCAACCTCCTCACAGTCTTCACCCACTATAGTCTCTTTCACACTCGCCTTCATATCACTTCTCACATACAGACATACACCACCACCTTTCCTATTTGTCCTGTCTTTACGAAAAAGTGTAAAACCCTGTAGATTTACAGCCCAGTCATGTGAAGAGTCCAGCCATGTTTCAGCAACACCAACTATATCTATATTTTCTTCCAGTATCAAGGCCTCCAGCTCCCCCATTTTGCTTGCTAGACTTCTGGCATTTGTGAACATACACTTTAACTTGCCTGTCAGTTTTTCACTTTTATTATCAGAAATGTGATTTGACATTAATCGGTCCTTTTTATTTACACTGATGTTTTGTAACGAAAGGATCTCCTTATCTTGTTGTCTAGTCCTCTCCCCACATTCTGTTTCTCCCCCCACCAATATAGTCTGACCCCTCTCTAACCTGGCTACCCCTTTTTTTTCTACATATATACATCCAGAGTTGCAGGAGAGAGGCAGATTTGCAGAGTTATATGCTATCCAGGATACGTGTAAAGCATGCTGACATCACTGATGACTTCCATAAGTAGTTGTAGGAGACCTAGATAATTTAGAAATGACTGAATGGAATGTTAAAAGACTTTAGACAAAGGGATATATATATATACATATATGTATATATATATATATATATATATATATATATATATATATATATATATATATATATATATATATATATATATATATTGTGAGACAGTGACAGGTAAAGTCATTGAGGGAAGGTATATTTCCCCTAGAATTCTGTCATATGTATCCTAGGCTCCAGGGAATGAGTAGTTCTTGCAATAGAAAGCTCTAGTTTTCCAATCTCGGCTTAAGGAAAAGCCGGAAAAAAGGGCTTTTGGATTGGAGAAGAGCAGGGCGGGTTCCCCAATTCCTAGTCCATCTCTGTTTGAAGGACAAGGCTGCTGCTCAATTAGCTGCACCTGTAGCCTGTGTATAAAAAGGTGCAGACCCAGTGTGTGGGAGTCTCACCTCTGACTCAGACTGGAGCATACTAAGGCTGGAGTAGCCTGTATTCTATGTGAGTAAAGACCTGTGTTACTTTGTGTCCAGTGCCTGGTAGGAAGGCACTTGGTATAGTTAGATAATATCTTATTTAGTTAGTGCTCAGACGAGCAGGATTTATTTTGTATTTTGCCTTGTTGTACAAGAGGCTGTTTCTTTGACAAGAATAAAAACACAGGCAAAGCCCTGTTATGACTTTTAATGCACGGTGTCCCTGTCTCTGGCTACAAAGAAACCGCTGTACCAACCTCTCCTGATGCTAAACCCTCACATATGGTGGCCGATGCGGGCGCGGTCTTAAAGAGACATACACCTATTTAAAAGGACTTTTGATGCTCCAAGTGGAAAATCGTTGCTAGGGGCAACAACACAATTTTTTCTCCCCGAGAGTGCTTGGAAGTGTATGTCTTGGGTGAAGGCGGCAACAGGGCTAAAAGAGACTGTTAAAATGGATGAAATACTTAAACAGCTGATTCAGGCTAATATTAACCAGGGGAAGATAAGCACAGCTCTGCAAGAAGCCAGTGCGACTCAGTGAATGGTGCATGAGGAAGCCATGCGTGCACAGCCTGAAACCAATATTCTGCTGGGTGAAGCCCACAGACTGGCCTTAAAAGAACAGCAGCAAATTAATCGCTATTTGCAAGACCAAATTCAGGCCTCAGTGGAGAGGTCAGCGGGGCCTCATGGTTTGCGCCAAACCACTCGTGCAGAGGTACAGACATCTCTGCAGAAGATGACATCCACCGACGACGTTGAGGCCTATCTCATGGTGTTTGAGCGAGTGGCAGAACGAGAGAAGTTACCTTCAGATCAGTGGGCAGCAGTGGTGGCACCTTTCCTAACCGGAGAGCCGCAAAAGGCGTACTTTGATCTCAATGAGCAGGATGCCAAGGATTACTCCAAGCTGAAGGGTGAGATCCTTGCCCGTCTGGGTGTTAATATGAATGTGCGTGCTCGACGGGTGCACAACTGGACTTTCGTGGAACACCTACCTGCGCGATCACAAATGTATGATCTTGTCCATCTTGCAAGGAAATGGCTACAGCCAGAGGAATCAACCCCTGCGCAGATCGTGGAGAGAGTGGTGCTTGACAAATACATCCGCTCCTTACCACCGAAGGTTCAGCGTTGGGTCGGTCAAGGAGATCCTACAGATGCGGAACAGCTGGTGAACCTGATTGAAAGGTACAGAGCTACTCAGGATCTACTCCAAGAACTACCGCCTGGATGTTCTAACCCCAGGAACAGCAAATCGTGCGGAGCACCCGGTAAGACTGTTCCATTTACTAGAGGGGTGAGAAATGTCTTTAAGGGAGGTGGCTCAGAAGGGGTGCAGACGGAGGGAAGAAATCCCAGAGAGACACTGAAGGCCAGACCAGGGTCTCAAGTTGGGGACCGGGGCCACATACAGTGCTGGCGGTGTTATGGACCTGGGCATATTGCTGCCAATTGTCCCCTGACTACTGAGCCAATGGACTGTGATGCAGCAAGGCGAATATCCTTGTTTGCACGTCCTGTTTGTTCTGCTGAGACTGTTTACGAGACTGAGCAACAAATGTGTGTCGTAAAAGTGGAAGGGTGTACTGTGAGTGCCTTGCTGGATTCTGGGAGTCTGGTTACCCTGGTGCATGCCAGCCTGATAGACCCTGGAACATTCAGCGGACATAGTATAGGTGTCCTGTGCATACATGGGGACACTAAAGAATACCCCACCGCTTTGGTCACTCTAGAGACTTCCTGTGGAACCGCTTGCCATGAAGTGGGTGTGGTCAAGTCCCTGATGCACAGTGTGATCCTGGGGAGAGACTTCCCAGTGTTCTGGGACTTGTGGAGGAAGAAAGATGTAACCTCCACTGTAAATGTTAATGATGGTATTAATGTGTGCGCTGTGATTAGCCCAGAACCCTTTAACGAAGATGCTGAGGTGCCAGCAGTAGGGGTGACCACTGAGCCTGATAAATTTCCTCTGTCTGTTTTTGCTGGTGAAACAGATGAGCAGGAGGAAATTTCTGAGATACCAGAGTTAAATGTATCACGTAACAATTTTGGGACCGCTCAACTTAGCGATCCCACATTGGTAAAAGCCAGGGAAAATACTAAGGTATTAAATGGAGTGCCTCAACATCCAGGGGCTGATAAGGTGTTTCCACACATGGCGGTTAACCTGGATTTGCTGTATCGGATAGATAACGTACGTGGGGAGGTTGTTGAACAGCTGGTGATACCCCAACCGTATCATAGAACGGTGTTAGACCTGGCTCATAAACACGTGCTGGGTGGACATCTAGGTTGCGAAAAGACCAGAGAGCGTATCTTACAACGATTCTTCTGGCCGGGGGTATATACGGAAGTTCAGAGGTATTGCGAGTCCTGCCCGGAGTGTCAGATAACGGCTCCTATGCCACATTTTAGGAGTCCGCTGGTGCCTTTGCCTATCATTGGGATCCCTTTTGAAAGAATTGCCATGGATCTGGTCGGCCCTTTAGTCAAATCCTCTAGAGGACATCAATATATCCTAGTGGTGTTGGACTATGCCACACGCTACCCTGAGGCAGTCCCTTTGCGAAATTCCTCTTCAAAAGCCATTGCAAGAGAGTTGTTTTACATGTTTTTCCCGTACTGGTTTACCTAAGGAAATCCTTACCGATCAGGGAACTCCCTTTATGTCCAAAATCACCAAGGAATTATGTAAACTGCTGAAAATTAAACACCTGCGTACCTCTATATATCACCCTCAAACTGATGGTCTTGTCGAAAGATTCAATAAGACATTAAAAGGCATGTTGAGGAGGGTGGTTAGTAAGGATGGGAAGGATTGGGACTGTCTTCTGCCCTATTTGATGTTCGCTGTACGTGAAGTTCTTCAATCATCCACAGGGTTTTCTCCTTTCGAACTTGTATACGGCAGACAACCCCGTGGTCTCCTGGACATAGCCAAGGAAACCTGGGAGCAAGAGTCCACACCTTATAGGAGTGTAATTGAGCATGTCACGTTGATGCAAGACCGAATTGCTGCAGTAATGCCGATAGTTAAGGAACACTTGGAGCAAGCTCAGGATGCTCAGAGCAGGGTGTATAACCGAACGGCAAAAGTTAGAAATTTTAACTCTGGTGATCGAGTGTTTGTCTTAGTGCCAACCGTAGAAAGCTAATTTCTTGCTAGATGTCAAGGGCCGTATGAGATAATTGAAAAGGTGGGGGATGTAAATTATAAAGTTTACCAACCAGGTAAAAGGAAGACAGTGCAGTTATACCATGTAAACTTAATTAAGCCATGGAAAGAAAGAGAGACCCTCGTGGCAGTAAGGACCCCCTATAGTCCTAACCCAGATGTGTATGTGTCAGAATCCCTCGCAAAGCCACAGAAACAGGAAACATGCTCAGGGGCGTAGCTAGGGGGCAGGCGGGGCATGTGCCCCAGGTGCAACTAGGTGGTAGGGAATGGGGGCGCCGCAGAGTAGCTGATCGCTGCTGATAGATGCCCTGTATGTCAGACACCTGCAGCAGCGATCAGTTTTGGGAAGAGACAGGAGTTCATGCAGCTGCGTTCTGACTGGTGTCTGTGATGGCAAGGGAGTGGACCAGTCCAGTCACCTGACTCAGGTCAGGTGACTGGACTGGTCCACTCCAGGGCTGTCACCAGGGCCTGCCTTAGGCGTGTGCGAGTGCACAGGGTGCTGCACTCTCCCAGCATGTAAGCGGCGCCACTGAGCTCTGCCTCTACTCTGTGCTCTGCTGTTACACACACGGAGTACATAACAGCCGAGGAGCAGAGATGGAA
The DNA here is from genome assembly GCF_050947455.1 of Rhinoderma darwinii. Classification (NCBI taxonomy): domain Eukaryota; kingdom Metazoa; phylum Chordata; class Amphibia; order Anura; family Rhinodermatidae; genus Rhinoderma; species Rhinoderma darwinii. Next base: position 356,180,870 of record NC_134689.1, read on the forward strand.
GCTCCGCCCACAGCCCATCCTGCAAGAAGCCTGTGATCCTGTCAGCAAGGATACATGGTGAGTGTCTATGTGTGTCTGTGTGTGTAGTGTGTATACAGTATGTGTCTCTGTGTGCAGGGCCGCCATCAGGGGGGTATTAGGGGTAGTGGTGTGAGGGGCCCGGCCAAACCTAATTGAAAGGGGGGCCCGGCAACTGCCTCGACATTCTTTTGGTAGGAAAAAACGGGCCCCTGCAATGGGGCCCGTTTTTTTCACCAAAAGAATGTCGTGAGCTGCTGCTGCTGCTGCGGGCCCCCTCCCCTCGTCATGGGGGGCCGTCAAACCGTCCGCCCGCGCGCGCGCACCCGATCGCGCGCACAATGAAACTCCCGCGTGTGCGCACTCGCGAGCGCGCATCCACGAACGCCCACACTGGAGACCGCCCGCGCGCGCACCCGCGATCGACCGCGCGCGCACCCGCGACCGGCCGCCCGCGCACCCGCGAACGAAGCGCGCGCAGCCGCGGACCCACATGGACAAAACTTACCTGGAGCCTGGCTGGAGGTGAAGGACTGGACGTCTGGACCGAAGACCTCCCCTGGAAGACATCGCCGGAAGAGGACTGGAGTGGGAGCAGCTCTTCTGACACAGTGAGTAAATTATCTCAAAGTGTTGTTTATGTATGGCCCTGTTCACACAGTATTTTGCAGGCAAAAAAAAATCTGCCTCAAAATTCCTTAAAGAATTTTGAGGCAGATTTTGACCTGCCCACACTATCTTGCCGCGTTTTTTTGCTGCGTTTTTTGCTCGCGGCGATTGAGGACAGCAGACAAAAAACGCAGCGAAAAATGCATTTTCTGCCTCCCATTGATTTAGATGGGAGGTCAGAGGCGGAACCGCGGCAAGAAAGGACGTGCTGCTTTTTCTTTTTTCCGCGACTGGCTCCCATTGATTTCAGATTAAATCAATGGGAGGCCGTTTTGGAAGTTGTTTGGTGCTGATTCTGACGCAGTGTCCGAGTCAATATCAAGGCCCAAAAACTCTGCGAACTGGGCCTTATTGTTAGGGCTTATTCAGACGAACGTGTAATACGTCCGTGCAACGCGCGTGATTTTCACGCGCCTCGCACGGACCTATGTTACTCTATGGTGCCGTGCGGACTGTCAGTGATTTTCACGCAGCGTGTGTCCGTGTGTCCGCTGCGTAAAACTCACGACATGTCCTATATTGGTGCATTGTTCGCGCATCACGCACCCATTGAAGTCAATGGGTGGGTGAAAATCACGCCCAGCACTCCCGCAGCAGTATAAACTATGAATGACAACAGAAAAGCACCACGTGCTACAAACATACAAACAGAGTGTCATAATGATGGCGGCTGCGCGGAAATCACGCAGCCGCGCATCATACGCTGCTGACACACGGAGCTGTTATGGACTTTTTGCATGCGCAAAACGCCACGTTTTTTTGCGCGTGCAAAAAGCACACGCTCGTGTAAATCCGGCCTTAGGGTAGGAACACACTAGGCATGAACACTGCGGATTTTATGCAACACATTTTATTGTGGAAAATCCGCAGCGTATTACAGTCGCAGCAGAGGGGATGAGATTTTAACAAATGTCATTCACACGCTGCAAAAAAAATGGACCTGCCGTGTGGCTTTGGCTTTTTAAGTCGCATGTCAATTTATTCTGTGGAATCGCCGCTCCTCTGTTGCGGAAATGCTGCGGTTCTGCCGCAAAAATCACACAAGAGAAGAAAAAAAAGGTACTTTTTTAAATTGATAAAGTTTAGACTTCCCCCGGCCGTAGTCCTGGTGACGCGATCCTCTATTCTTAGCGCAGCCCGGCCTCCTGTCATGACGTTTCATCCCATGTGACTGATGCAGCGGTCACATGGTCTACAGCGTCATCCCAGGAGGCGGGGCTACGTTCAGAAGAGAGAGATGCGTCACCAGGACTACGGCCCTGGCAAGTCGAAACTTTTTTTTCCCTGCAGGATTCCCGCAGCGGACATGCCTCACGAAACCTGCGCCACTATTTGGTGCGGTTTTGCTGGCAGAATTCCCTGCGGCTACCGGGGCGGATAAGCTGTGTAGTTTTACTCAGCATATCCGCCTAGTGTGTTCCTTATGATGTCGCTCCTGGAGCTGCTGCCGCTCTCTAAATAGGCAGTTGGTTCAGTAGAATTTGGAATTATTTTTTTTTGTGAACCAGCTTAAAAAAATACAAAACTTTTGTGTTAGGGCCTATTCACATCACTGTTCGCTTCCGCTCCGGGGTTCCGTCTGAGGTTTCTGTCGGGTGAACCCCGCAATGGAAAGTGAAAGTGATAGCACAGCTTCCGTTTCAGTCACCATTAGCGCAGTCGACTGCGCTATTAATTCCGTCCGAAAACCAGCCGGAATGGTGACGAACCACCGCTCCGGGGTTCCGTCTGAGGTTTCTGTCGGGTGAACCCCGCAACGGAAAGTGAAAGTGACAGCACAGCTTCCGTTTCAGTCACCATTGATCTCAATGGTGACGGAAACATCGCTAATGGTTTCCGTTCGTCACCATTCCGGCTGGTTTTCGGACGGAATTAATAGCGCAGTCGACTGCGCTAATGGTGATGGAAACGGAAGCTGTGCTATCACTTTCACTTTCCGTTGCGGGGTTCACCCGACAGAAACCTCAGAAGGAACCCCGGAACGGAAGCGAACGGTGATGTGAACAGGCCCTAACACAAAAGTTTTGTATTTTTTTAAGCTGGTTCACAAAAAAAAATAATTCCAAATTCTACTGGACCAACTGCCTATTTAGAGAGCGGCAGCAGCTCCAGGAGCGACATCATAAGGGACACACTAGGCGGATATGCTGAGTAAAACTACACAGCTTATCCCGGGAGCCGCAGGGAATTCTGCCAGCAAAACCGCACCAAATAGCGGCGCAGGTTTCGTGAGGCGTGTCCGCTGCGGGAATCCTGCAGGGAAAAAAAAGTTTAGACTTACCCCGGCCGTAGTTTAAGTGATGCATCTCTCTCTTCTGAACGTAGCCCCGCCTCCTGGGATGACGCTGTAGACCATGTGACCGCTGCAGCAGTCACATGGGATGAAACGTCATGACAGGAGGCGGGGCTACGCTAAGAATAGAGGATCGCGTCACCAGGACTACGGCCGGGGTATGTCTAAACTTTTTTATAAATTTAAAAAAGTGCCTTTTTTTTTTTTTCTCATTTGTGATTTTTGCGGCAGAACCGCAGCATTTCTGCAACAGAGGAGCGGCGATTCCACAGAATACATTGACATGCGACTTAAAAAGCCAAAAAGTCACACTGCAGGTCCATTATTTTTGCAGCGTGTGGATGAGATTTGTTCAAATCTCATCCACTCTGCTGCGACTGTAATACGCTGCGGATTTTACACAATAAAATGTGCTGCATAAAATCCGCAGTGTTCATGCCTAGTGTGTTCCTACCCTAAGGCCGGATTTACACAAGCGTGTGCTTTTTGCGCGCGCAAAAACGTGGCGTTTTGCGCTTGCAAAAGGTCCATAACAGCTCCGTGTGGCAGCAGCGTATGATGCGCGGCTGCGTGATTTTCGCGCAGCCGCCATCATTATGACACTCTGTTTGTAGCACGTGGTGCTTTTCTGTTTTCATTCATAGTTTATACGGCTGCGGAAGCGCTGGGCGTGATTTTCACGCACCCATTGACTTCAATGGGTGCGTGATGCGCGAACAATGCACAAATATCGGACATGTCGTGAGTTTTACGCAGCGGACTCGAGCTGCGTGAAAATCACTGGCAGTCTGCACGGCCCCATAGAGTAACATAGGTCCGTGCAAGGCGCGTGAAAATCACACACGTTTCACGGACGTATTACACGTTCGTCTGAATAAGCCCTGACAATAAGGCCCAGTTCACAGAGTTTTTGGGCCTTGATATTGACTCGGACACTGCGTCAGAATCAGCACCAAAAAACTTCCAAAACCGCCTCCCATTGATTTAATCTGAAATCAATGGGAGCCAGTCGCGGAAAAAAGAAAAAGCAGCGCGTCCTTTCTTGCCGCGGTTCTGCCTCTGACCTCCCATCGAAATCAATGGGAGGCAGAAAATGCATTTTTCGCTGCGTTTTCTGTCTGCTGTCCTCAATCGCCGCAGGCAAAAAACGCGGCAAGATAGTGTGGGCAGGTCAAAATCTGCCTCAAAATTCGGTGCGCGGTTCCAAGCGGTCGCCGGTGCGCATGCGCGGGAGTTTGCGGGTGCGCGTGATCGGTCGCACGGGCGGCGGTGTTTGACGGCCCCCATGCTACCCAGGGCCGCCATCAGGGGGGTATTAGGGGTACTGATGTGAGAGGCCCGGCCAAACCTAATTGAAAGGGGGGCCCGCAGCTCATGACATTCTTTTGGTGAAAAAAACGGGCCCCATTGCAGGGGCCTGTTTTTTTTCTACCAAAGGCAAGTCGCGGCAGTTTGCCGGGCCCCCCTTTCAATTAGGTTTGGCCGGGCCTCTCACATCAGTACCCATAATACCCCCCTGATGGCGGCCCTGGGTACCATGATATAGTACTGGACGGAGTACCGTTAACAGGCGGTGCCACGGTAGGGGGGCCCAGAAAATGTAGCTGTAGGGGGCCCTGAAATTCCTGATGGCGGCCCTGTCTGTGTGTATACAGTATGTGTCTCTGTGTTTGTATGTGTATATGTTAGTGTGTGTGTGTTTGTGTGTGTGTGTATGTCTTTGCATGTGTTTATGTCTCTTTGTAACAGTGTGTGTTCGATTTTAAGTAGAAGAAAGATAAAGAAATGGATCCAGCGCTGTGTCCTCTGAAGTCTTTTAAAAGGAAACTATTTCCAAGTTTTATTAAAGAATTGAGAAAAAATTAAAAACAATAGCATAGTAGGAAAATATTCTCAAATGGAATGAGGATTTATGGCAGTGTAAGCGGTGCCTACGCGTTTCTGACGCTTGCAGCATCCTTAGTCATGGCTTTTATAAAATCGCTTAGTCAGTCTGGGACTTTATAGCCAGTCTATTTTTAGCAATGGTTAATTGCGGGTCAAAATAGGGAACTCCCTGGTATACCTTGGAACGCAAATCACTTCCTGACAGGAAGGAATGGAATAAAGCTAAACATGAGAAACACGCTAATTTTCTTGTTGAATGTTTTCCATATTATTCCACAATTACAACAAGAATTTATGGAAGATTAGCTGTTTATATGGTGTGACTATATATAATGGTTTTTATGAAAAGATATAGTGTGCTTTACTTGCGGGGTTTTCCTACGAGGTTTTATTAAAAAACAAACTGACTGAGAATATGTTATGTGTAAGAATAAAGGGTAAAAATGGTTAAAAGGTTTTAATCAAAATTGAAGGAGACATTTGGAAGACTAAAAGATGTTATTCAGATTGATTATTAGGAAAAACGTAATTGGAATTAGTTAATGTGTAAGAATTCTGTGTGATGTGAATTCATTATATCACAAGGAGTTAATAATAAATGAATTTGGCTGGGCATATTATTGTATGTAGAGAAATTCGTTATATTCTGTAATTATATTGGCTATCTCTTTGTCCGGAGGAATACAGTGCTCCGCTATGACTGAAACTAGCAAGTGTACGTGAAACATAAATCTTTGATTTTGTTTAGGTTGTTCTAAATTATCAAGATATTTTTGTCATTAGTCCTGAAAGAATTGGGCATTTAAACTAAGTGATGTATTTATTACCGATATGAATAAATATCTTGGGAATGAGAACATGGATTGTCACCAGAAATGTTAAAATCTTGTATACATAAATGGAGTCTCAAATTGATATTATCTGTAGATTGTTAAGTGTGTGGTGAAACCACTACGTCGTAGGTCCATTCATTATGTTATGTTAATGGAGAGGAAGGCTGTCAGATACCTCAAATCATTGTCACACTTCACAGAGAGAAGCTGAAGTGACATCACGCGCATGTATCCGGCATCAGGCCAACCAGAAGTATGTCTTCGTCCCCTGAATCAACAGGTCCATGACGGAGTCCCTCGGAGAAAAACCCAGGGACGGATTCTAGCTCAGTGGCCGATTTTCTTTGTTTTTAATCCATAGTGCTGAGGCACTCCCTATTTTTGAAGTGAAGACTATTGAAAAACTGTGTATAAACCATCTTCCAACGAGTAACTATCAATTTTGCTATACAATGGCATCTGATACATATCAAATTCGATCTGAAATGGCTGCCAGAGTGTTCGGCAATATGACTAATAGTGGTGAAACAGATTTTGAAATGAAGGATATGTTTCATTCATTAGAGAAATCTATGATACAAGAGGCGAAAATATGGTGGGACTTAACAACCCTTAAAAATTATTGCACAAAAGAAATGATACCCAGAGGCCTACGTCTGAAAAAAATTCCATCATTCAATTACTCTGACGATTTTTGTAAAGAGTGGAATCAGACCCTCACAAATTGACCCTCAACGAATTAAAGGAGGAAATTTCCAGATCCAAAACAAAACTGGATTCATTCCCCAGCTCACCTGAATTTATCGCATTGGAAACACGTACTACGCAAAACATAGATAAGGTGGATAAGTCCATAGCTGAAATTAAAAGAACCAAATTTCAGCGGGACTTACACGATTATGCCAATAACCAGGTATATGAGTGGAAAAATCGAACGAAAATATACAACAAAACAAAACCTATTCTTAAACAACGACAACGCCGCAAAAATTATGGGAACTACCAACATCGAGTGAGTTTCAGTTCCACCGAATTTGACTCAGCTGAGGGCGATAATGATGGATCTGACACCGAAAATACGAGAGGATACAAACCCAGGCATATCTTTGACAAAGATAAATATACGCCAAAAAACGGGGGAGGAGGGGCGGCCGTAAACATAAATACGGATCAAGAACAGAGCCGTCGCCTCCGCTCTCGCAAGAACCTGTATCCGATTTAAGTATCATCAATCTTTCCAGCACGGTACTCACCAAAGAGCAAGCAGAGGTACTATCCCTCGGGTTTAACTTTTGCTCCCAGTCTAAACTTTGACCTCTTTGGAACCCTAATGGACATCAACAAATTCGTCAGAAACTTAACTGTCAAAAGGCATTTTTATATGGAAGAGTCAAAGACACATGAATTTGAGCAAAAGGATATGATCACCACAACAGATGAGATACTCACGACAGTACAAAATACCGAAAGAACAAAGGATATACCTATCCATCATACCCTCTCATTTGAAGAATCCAGGACCCTCATTTGTTTGGAAAACATGAACACAGAATTACAGCCCAGGGATACTTATATTTCAAACAATTTTAAGACGTCAAATACCAAATTCTATCCCACCACTTCAAGGACTGACAACATGGACCGCTTCCAAGCAATTGTAGAAAAGGACTTACAATATCTACTAGATACCCAAAATAAGTCAAAAGAACCAAAGAATCTATCCAATAACCTCAAAAAGGCAATCAAAACTCTTCAAGAAAATAAGGATATTGTTATTAAAATGTCTGACAAAGGTGGGAGCATCACCATCATGAATAAGGACGATTATAAAACCCAAATCAAAGAACTATTGGCAGATCCTGACACCTATGAAGTCTTGAAGGATAATCCTACATCAAAATTCCAAAAAGAAATTAAACATCTATTAGACATAGGACTCCAAACTGGTTCACTAACATTAAAACAATCTGAGTACATGTATGTTAATCATCCAATTACACCTATCATGCACGCACTCCCCAAAACTCACAAAAATATTTTTCCTCCACCAATGAGACCTATTGTGTCAGGTATAGGCTCCCTCTTGGAAAAAACATCAGAGTGGCTTGATTCCCTGTTACAGCCTATATCACAACATACACCAGGTTATCTTAAGGACACAGCGGACGTACTTCGTGCCTTTCACACTGAAACATGGTCTGAAAATTATACATGGTTAACATGCGACGTGACATCACTATACACTAGCATCCCCCATCACATTGCCCACATATCAGTCAAACATCATTTGAATATGCATAGTGATTATAGCGACCAGCTCCAGACTTTCATTTTACAAGTATTATCTTTTCTGATGACCCACAACTATTTTCATTTTGACGGCACTTTCTACCTGCAGTTAAGGGGGGTCTCCATGGGTGCCAAATTCTCCCCTTCACTAGCCAACCTCGTGATGGCGTGATGGGAGGAGACCACAATTTTCTCCATGTCAAATCCATTCGGAGACAGCATTCACTGGTATGGCAGATACATAGATGATCTCCTCTTCATCTGGAAGGGGACTGTATCTGCCATACCGGATTTTGTTGGGTATCTAAATTCCAATTCTTCCAATTTAAGGTTTACATTTTCTCACAACAGTAATACCATAACTTTCCTAGATTTAGAATTAACAGGCATAAATCATGCACCAATACAATCCAAAACCTTTAGGAAACCCACAGCGGGCAATACAATCTTACATGCTCACAGTAATCACGCAAAATCAACCATTACTTCCATTCCAGTAGGAGAATTCCACAGAGCAAAACGCAATTGCAGTTCTGACACCCAATTCAAATTGGAACAGCAACAAATCACCAGTAGATTACACAGAAGAGGATATCCACAGTGGTCACTTAAGAGAGCAACCAACATTACCTCCAAAAAAACTAGAGAAGTCCTTCTATCACAAAAACAAGCACATTCCATTTCAGAACCAAACAAACCGACTTTGGTTCTGGGTCAAAGTAACCAATTCAACGACATTAAGAAGATAGTTACCAAACGTCTCCCTATGTTAATGGAGGACGAGATACTGGCAGATATTCTAAGGGAGGGTTACAGAGTGGTGGCACGCAAAGCTCCCTCCCTCAGCAGTTCTCTATCCCCTTCATTTTTCAGTTCCAACTCACCCAAGTCCACGTGGCTTGAACAAAAAGGGTTTTACAAATGTGGTCAAAAAATTTGCAAAGTTTGCCAACATGCATTTCCGACCAAAGTATTTAGGAACTCCACAAACTCTAACACTTTCACCATCAAAAATTATATAAACTGTAATTCAGAGTCAGTCATCTACATTGTAGAATGCACACAATGCAATCTCAAATACATTGGATGCACCAATCGAAAACTTAAAATTAGAATACTCGAACATTTAGGCTATATCCGCAACCCAAACATATTAAATATATCGAATGCAGCGAAGCATTTTGTGGAACATCATAACAGATCAATTAACAACTTTATATGTTATGGTATTGAGAAAATTCACACACCTAAAAGAGGAGGGGACATTAAATACAAGACACATACCAGAGAGGCCTTCTGGATATATAGGCTACAAACGCGAACACCCAATGGTCTTAATTTAAGGAGAGATCTGATGTTCCATTATTGACCAATCCAAAAACACTTATTCTCCGACCCAAATTATAGCAAGCTAACAACTTTCTCTTCTAAAATAAAAGATATTAGTCGTTGCAAATTTTGCTACAAATATATACTGACGGAATAATTATCCACAAATCAATAATTAAATAAGTAGTAACGAACGGGAACTTCACTAAAAACTTCAAATTTCATATTTAAACCTCTAGTTTATATTTTCAATAAAGCATAAATATTCCCCAACTTCAAGTTTCTTTCACATACAATTAATAACCAGCATAGTATATCTTCCTTCGTCCAATACAATACAAAAATAATTTATACTTACATTGCGAGATTGGTCCCCGAAAGCCGTCCCTGGGTTTTTCTCGGAGGGACACCGTCATGGACCTGTTGATTCAGGGGATGAGGTCATATTTCCGGTTGGCCTAGATGCTGGTTACACACGCGTGGTGTCACTTCAGCTTCTCTCTGTGTAGAGTGACAATGATTTGAGATATCTGATAGCCTTCCCCCCCATTAACACAACACAATAAATGGACCTACTACGTAGTGGTTTCACCACGGACAAATTAACATTGACACACATAACAATCTACAGATAATACCAATTTGAGACTCCATTTATGTACACAGGATTTTAACATTTCTGGTGACAATACACGTTCTCATTTCCAAGATATTCATTCACATCGTAAATACATACATCACTTAGTTTAAATGCCCAATTCTTTTAGGACTATTGACAAAAATATCTCGACAAATTAGTTTTAGTCATAGCGGAGCCCCGTATTCCTCCGGACAAAGAGATAGCCGATATAATTACAATAAATAACCAGCACAGTATATCTTCCTTCGCTCAATACAATACAAAAATAATTTATACTTACATTGCGAGAGTGGTCATCGAGAACCGTCCCTGGGTTTTTCTCCGAGGGACTCCGTCATGGACCTGTTGATTCAGGGGACGAAGACATACTTCTGGTTGGCCTGATGCCGGATACATGCGCGTGATGTCACTTCAGCTTCTCTCTGTGAAGTGTGACAATGATTTGAGGTATCTGACAGCCTTCCTCCCCATTAACATAACATAATGAATGGACCTACGACGTAGTGGTTTCACCACACACTTAACAATCTACAGATAATATCAATTTGAGACTCCATTTATGTATACAAGATTTTAACATTTCTGGTGACAATCCATGTTCTCATTCCCAAGATATTTATTCATATCGGTAATAAATACATCACTTAGTTTAAATGCCCAATTCTTTCAGGACTAATGACAAAAATATCTTGATAATTTAGAACAACCTAAACAAAATCAAAGATTTATGTTTCACGTACACTTGCTAGTTTCAGTCATAGCGGAGCACTGTATTCCTCCGGACAAAGAGATAGCCGATATAATTACAGAATATAACGAATTTCTCTACATACAATAATATGCCCAGCCAAATTCATTTATTATTAACTCCTTGTGATATAATGAATTCACATCACACAGAATTCTTACACATTAACTAATTCCAATTAAGTTTTTCCTAATAATCAATCTGAATAACATCTTTTAGTCTTCCAAATGTCTCCTTCAATTTTGATTAAAACCTTTTAACCATTTTTACCCTTTATTCTTACACATAACATATTCTCAGTCAGTTTGTTTTTTAATAAAACCTCGTAGGAAAACCCCGCAAGTAAAGCACACTATATCTTTTCATAAAAACCATTATATATAGTCACACCATATAAACAGCTAATCTTCCATAAATTCTTGTTGTAATTGTGGAATAATATGGAAAACATTCAACAAGAAAATTAGCGTGTTTCTCATGTTTAGCTTTATTCCATTCCTTCCTGTCAGGAAGTGATTTGCGTTCCAAGGTATACCAGGGAGTTCCCTATTTTGACCCGCAATTAACCATTGCTAAAAATAGACTGGCTATAAAGTCCCAGACTGACTAAGCGATTTTATAAAAGCCATGACTAAGGACGCTGCAAGCGTCAGAAACGCGTAGGCACCGCTTACACTGCCATAAATCCTCATTCCATTTGAGAATATTTTCCTACTATGCTATTGTTTTTAATTTTTTCTCAATTCTTTAATAAAACTTGGAAATAGTTTCCTTTTAAAAGACTTCAGAGGACACAGCGCTGGATCCATTTCTTTATCTTTCTTCTACTTCATACGTGTGCCGACACGAGGACCCGTGCGCAAGTCCACAAATGCGATAAGGTGAGCTGGAGGAATCCTCCCAAACATTTTTTGTTCGATTTTAAAGTAGAACAGATAAAATGCAGATATCTGTGCTGCCTCCTATATACCCTGCTTACTCTTATATACCCTGCTTCCCCTATATACCCTTCTGTCCCCTATATTCCCTAATTCCCCTATATACCCCTCTGTCCCCCATATATCCTGCTGCCCCTTATATACCCTGCTGCCCTTTATATACCCTGCTGCCCCTTATATACGCTGATGCCCCTTATATACGCTGCTGTCCCTTATAAACCCTGCTGCCCCTTATATACCCTGATGCCCATATATACCCTGCTTCTCATATATACCATGCTGCCCCTACATATGCTGCTGCCCCTTATATACCCTGCTGCCCCTATATACCCTGCTGCCCCTATATACACCCTGATGCCCATTATATACTCTTCTGCCCCTTATATACACTGCTGACCCCTATATACCCTGCTGCCCCTTATATACTCTGCTGACCATATATATATATATATATATATAGAGAGAGAGAGATCCAAAAAATAGGCAGCACACCATAGAAATCAGTGAAAAAGAGGGTACTTTATTAACCCCAAGTGCGACGTTTCAGCTCTATCCACTAGAGCCTTTCTCAAGATTGAGAAAGGCTCTAGTGGATAGAGCTGAAACGTCGCACTTGGGGTTAATAAAGTACGCTCTTTTTCACTGATTTCTATGGTGTGCTGCCTATTTTTGGGATCTCTGTTGATATTGAGAGCTTGGTCTGCTCCCTGGGGCCTGCACCCACATCCTTTAACCGGTGCTGCTGGATCTTTTTAGTTTATATATATATATATATATATATATATATATGCCTCTGTGTGTGTGATTATGTGTCTATGTGTATAGTTATCATCTACAACATTATCTGTACTCAGAGAGTTATCACTGTGTTACCTGTGGTGTTACATAGGACTGTAGGTAATGCTACTACATTATCTGTACTCAGAAAGTTATCACTGTGTGTTATCTGTGGTGTTACATAGGACTGCAGGTAACATCTACTACATTATCTGTACTCAGAGAGTTATCACTGTGTTATCTGTGATGTTACATAGGACTGCATGTGAAATCTACCACATTATCTGTACTGGGTATATATGGGTCTGTTTGTGAATGTGCCTTTGTGCTTGTATATATGTGCCTGTGTGTGTGTGTGTGTGTGTGTGTGTGTGTGTGTGTGTGTGCATGTGCATATGTGACTGTATGTCTATATATTTACCTGTTTGTATGTATTCCAGAATGTTTGTATGTATATTTGCCTGTACGTCTAAATATCTGTCTTTATGTATGTACAGTATATATGTTCCAGTATGTGCGTGTCTATATATGTCGTTAATTTTTGGTTTGTGTAGGGGGCGGCAATAGAGTCCCGCACAGGGCGCCATCCAACCTAAGGCCGGCCCTGGCTGCACCGACCCTAGTCAGAAGGAACTCCACCGCTGCCTGCGCTGCATGACCTCCTCGGCTTCTCCGGTAAGTCACGTCAGGTAAGTCACTGTTTACAGTGTGGCGCTAAGTACAAGGGGGGAGTGTGGCGCTATTCAAAAGTGGGAGAATGTGGCGCTATTTACAAGGGTGGGAGCGTGGCACTATTTACAAGGGGCAGCGGGCTGTGTGTGGCACTATCTACAAGGGGGGGAGTGTGCCACTATTTACAAGGGTTGGAGTGTGCCGCTATCTACAAGGGGGGCTGTGTGGCACTATTTACAAGGGGGGCTGTGTGTGGCGCTATCTACAAGGGGGATGTGTGTGGTACTATCTACAAGAGAGGGGCTGTGTGTGGCACTATCTACCAGGGGGGCTGTGTGGTGCTATCTACAAGGGGGGCTGTCTGGCGCTTTCTACAAGGGGGGCTGTGTGTGGCGCTATCTACCAGGGGGGCTGTGTGGTGCTATCTACAAGGGGGGCTGTCTGGCGCTATCTACAAGGGGGGGCTGTGTGTGGCGCTATCTACAGAGGGCTGTGTGTTGCCTCTTTAATTAATTTTCTATTAATTTATTGTTATGTTAACTACGTTATATAACTATACTGATTGTAAAATGTAGAATCGATTTTATGCTCGAGTTACATTAAAAAAATGGTGAGAAAAAAGTACACCTCATTGATTGGTAGAGAAAGCAAACATGGCGAGAGGGAAGGAGATGTCGGGAAATAAGTTGGGGGGGCACCAATCTGAATCTTTGCCCCGGGTGCAGGAGAAACTAGCTACGCCTCCACTCACGCTCCCCTGAACTCATCAGACATCAGAGGTGTGGAAAGGCAGGGGTTAATCGTGTTGAATCTGCTCTTCTTGCTTCTCTGTACATAGGAGGGGGTCGTGACAAGAAGGTCCTTGCTGATCAGTATCTGCATAGATTTACTGTGCTGCGTGTACTAATGTCTGTGTTATTTGCTCACTGAACAGTGAGATGACAGAACTCTGTGCGTAAAATGTGACTGTTCAGTGAGCAGATAACACAGATCTTTTACACACAGCACAGGACATACTGCTTCCATTACACTGCACTGCAAGGACCTTTGAAGCTCGGAGCTCAGTCTCCAGCTCCTGGCATCTGTCTGCCTTCAGGAGATAAGACGCAGCAGAAGATTACAGCACATATTCTAAGATTAAAACTGCGTCTTATAGTCCAAAAAATACGGTAATAAATACAATATATGAAACCTAAAATGGCATTAAAAAACACAACTGGTCCCGCCAAAAGAGTGGGTTAAATAGAACTTTCTCATACCTTTACTGAAATATACTGTAAAAAGAATGTATGGGCCACCTTATAATTAAAGACTTTTAATTCATAATCTAAAACTAGTTACTGTTCTATCATAGGCTAAGGCTGCACGCCGACTTCAAAACGCAAAAGATTGCTGTGTCGTGCTGCCTGCATCACAAATAATGAAATTAAGCGTGGCCACGTTGCAACAAATCTGCCGCATGTGAATTCACCCTTAGACGGATACGTTTGGTGGTTGTATCAAGCATAGTAGTGTCAGTGACTAAACGTTAGAGGAATCAGACCGTACAGTTACTAGGGCCTAAGCCCAAGGCAATGTTCCCTCGGAGCTGTGCGCTCGACATATAAGAGTTCAAACAAAATTTTAATAAAATCAATGAGCACAATAGCAGCTGTAAGGGTACGGTCCAACATAGCGAAGAGCTGGAAAAAATGATGTGCCCATTGGCCAACGCAAGTGAGCCAGATTTTGGCCGCATGCGGACGCTGCTAGGTGGGACCCTACTCTAACAGTCCCCAGGTTTGGAAATTTATAACTTTCATTTCCGGAGTGTACCGCTGAGAGGGTACAGTGCTGGAGAAACCTCTCTCCTGAGCCACAACACCAGGACTGGCTTGATTGTGGCATGGTTGAAGATCCCAGAAACCTAACTAACCTGATTATTTTAACTTATCTGCTTGACAAGTCATAAACGTCTTTTTGATAAAAACCCATTAATGGATTCTTTATGTAACATACTGTTCTTTAGGACTCTTGACACTTTAATATATGGATAAAGCAAAGCTGGATTTGTCATAAAACTGCATATTTTGTGAATCGTAATAACACACGGAGCTTATACCTCAATAATTTCATGATTATAGGTTACATCACAAGTATCGAAACATATTCTATTATGTACTAGTTTCATATGTGCTATACAAATGCCTTTTGGCATGAATTTCACAGGTAAACATCCCGATGATCATGGCATGGCTTGGTGGATGCTACGTCAAGGGATGATGCAACATACTTACCAAAC
Source organism: Rhinoderma darwinii (assembly GCF_050947455.1). Classification (NCBI taxonomy): domain Eukaryota; kingdom Metazoa; phylum Chordata; class Amphibia; order Anura; family Rhinodermatidae; genus Rhinoderma; species Rhinoderma darwinii. The sequence goes on from NC_134689.1 coordinate 356,196,244, forward strand.
AATATAAGGTAAAATACCCTATAGTAAAATCAGGCACATAACAACTCTATTAGGTGAAAAAAAAATGGACACAGCTTTCTATATTATAGTTTAAACATAACATATGAAACCATCATAAAATGTTTAACCTCGTCTTAACCAAACTCTCAAGATTGCAGACACAGGTTCGAACCCACACTTAAAGTCACTGACATAGTTCACCCACGCAGTGGGTGACTTCACCAGATTTCAACTAAGAGGCTGTGACAATAAACATGCAAAGCATTATAAACAAATTGGGAGGGCGGGCGCGTTCCTCATTTCACAATTTCAGGGCTGGATGGGCAGAAAGACACATCAAGTTCTTGAAGCCAGGACTAAAGAGTCCACTGAGTCACATGGGCTCACCCTTGAGCCCCAATAACCTACTGCTGCTGGGAAAAAAAATTAAAGGATTCCCCAGCTATAGGGCAGGAAAGGCCCAGGAAACATCAAAGTTTCCCTGGCACACTCCTACACATGAAGACGGGCATTCACTTGACCTGGTCTTCTTCCGGCTCTGCTCAGTTTCTGACTTTATTAACTCTCCTCTCCCACTTTCTGACCACAATCTTCTCTGCTTTACTATCAAATATTCTCTGCCTCCTCAGGTCATCCCTACGTATCAGACATACAGAAATCTACATGCCATTAACACTGTTAAACTCATAGACAGTCTACAGTCCTCATTGTCCCCTATCTCTTCCCTCTCCTGTCCCAATCTGGCTGCCAAACTTTATAACAACACTCTCAAAAATGCATTGGATGAAGCAGCCCCCACTACACTCCGAACCACCCGACAAAGACGACGACAACCCTGGCACACGCCTCAATCCCGCTTTCTTCAGCGGTGCTTGAGATGTGCCGAACGACTGTGGAGAAAATCGCATTTGGATGCAGATTTCCTCCATTACAAATTTATGCTCAAAACTTACAACTCTGCCCTTCACCGAGCCAAACAAGTCTATTTCACTTCTCTCATCTCCACACTATCTAATAATCCAAAACGCCTCTTTGATACTTTTCACTCCCTCCTTAGTCCTAAAGTGCAGACACCAATCACAGATCTCAGTGCTGAAGACCTGGCCAATTATTTTAAAGTTAAAATTGACAACATCCGACATGATATTATCTCCCAGTCCCCTAGTAACATCGATCCCCTTCCCCCCCACACTCCCTCTACTTCACTCTCAGCATTTGACCCAATAACTGAAGAAGAAGTCTCGAGGCTCCTCTCTTCTTCTCGTCCTACTACCTGCCCTAGTGATCCTGTCCCCTCACACCTCCTCCAGTCCCTCTCCCCAGCTGTCACTAGTCACCTCACTAAAATATTTAACCTCTCTCTTTCCTCTGGTATCTTTCCCTCCGCTTTTAAACATGCCATTATAAACCCATTATTGAAAAAACCAACACTTGACCCATCCAGCGCTGCCAACTACCGACCAGTCTCTAATCTGCCCTTCATCTCCAAACTCCTGGAACGCTTGGTCTACTCTCGCCTTATCCGCTATCTCTCTTCTAACTCCATTCTTGACCCCTTACAATCTGGTTTCCGCACTCTACACTCCACAGAAACTGCCCTTACTAAAGTCTCAAATGATCTCTTGGCGGCTAAATCGGACGGTAAATCCTCTCTCCTGATTCTTTTGGATCTCTCTGCAGCCTTTGACACTGTAGACCAAAAACTCCTACTTAACATGCTCCACTCTATTGGCCTCAAGGACGCGGCTCTCTCTTGGTTTTCCTCCTATCTCTCTGACCGCTCATTCAGTGTGTCATTTGCTGGTTCCACTTCTTCTCCTCTTCCCCTTGATATCGGGGTTCCTCAGGGATCAGTCCTAGGTCCACTCCTCTTTTCTCTCTACACAGCTCCTATTGGACAAACCATCAGCAGATTTGGCTTCCAGTACCATCTCTACGCTGATGACACCCAATTATATACCTCTTCCCGTGACATCACCCCTGCTCTAATACAGAACACCAGTGATTGTCTGTCCGCTGTCTCTAACATCATGTCCTCTCTCTATCTGAAACTGAATCTTTCTAAAACTGAGCTCCTTGTGTTCCAACCATCTACTAACCTCCCTAAACCTGATGTCTCTATCTCTGTGTGTGGCACTATCATAACTCCTAAGCAGCACGCCCGCTGTCTCGGGGTTATTTTTGACTCAGATCTTTCCTTTACTCCTCACATACAATCACTTTCACGCTCCTGTCATTTTCACCTAAAAAACATCTCCAGAATCCGCTCTTTTCTTACGGAGGAAACTGCCAAAACTCTCATTGTTGCTCTGATTCACTCTCGTCTTGATTACTGTAACTCATTACTAGTCGGTCTTCCCCTCACTAAACTCTCCCCTCTCCAATCTATCCTCAATGCAGCAGCCAGGCTCATCTTTATGACCAACCGCTACACCAACGCCTCTAATCTGTGCCAGTCACTGCACTGGTTGCCCATCCCCTTCCGAATAAAATTCAAACTTATTACTCTCACCCACAAAGCTCTCCACAGTGCTGCACCTCCTTACATCTCCTCCCTCATCTCTGTCTACCACCCTACTCGGGCTCTACGTTCTGCCAACGACCTTAGATTAAAATCCTCCATAATCCGAACCTCCCACTACCGTCTCCAGGATTTCTCTCGTGCTGCACCCGTCCTCTGGAATGCGCTACCCCAGACAATCCGATTAATTCCCAATATCCACAGTTTTAAACGTGCCCTGAAAACACATCTATTTAGACAGGCCTATAAAATTCCCTAATCTGACTCCTTTTCATGGCCCTCCATTTAGATTAGTCATCAGAATAAGATTCCCTCACACTCCTTCTCTTCATGTCCGTCATACACGGATACTGGCTGGTGACCGGCTCATGCAGCTTTATGTTACCACCGCATGTGTATAAAAATGGCCGGACCATTGTACAGAACAAACACTGTTACACTTTGTGTCTCCCTTATGTCCTCATAGATTGTAAGCTCTTGCGAGCAGGGTCCTCACTCCCCAGGTTTGAATTGTAAATGAACTTTGTCACTATGTAATGTCTGATATTGTTTTCATGTTCCCTCTACATTGTAAAGTGCTGCGTAATATGTTGGCGCTATATAAATAAAGATTATTATTATTATTATTATTAATCTACCTGGATACCACTAACAAACGGTGGGAAAAACTCCTGCCAAAACTGACAAGATGGATCCACTATGGATGTTAATAATCCCATGTAGATCCCCCTTGTAGAGCCCTTTCCGGGCTCCAGTCACAAGGCCATTCTATGATTGCCTGCTATGGTCATGTGACATAACATTTCAATGGACGTGCCATCACAAACTAAAGGAGTGGTGGGAGGGGGAGCAGCAAGCCGTAAAAATGAAAACAAAGTTTTTTAATACTTTAAGTATATTTTTTTTTAAAAGATTCTTACATTCAGCACAGTAAAGGGGTTATCGGAAATGCACTCAAATATCGGACAACACCTTTAATTTGCAAATATTAAAGAATGGTTCCTTAATTGTAAAATATACCTTATAACATCGTATTTTTTAGTTCCACATTTTTATAATTTATCTGTCACTTTCCATAAACCTAAGATACAGCCTAAGAATACACTATATAATATAATCACAATAAATGAGATTTCATGTCAAAATACTATACATCTTTTATAACAAGTGTCATTTATTATTTTCTTTGTTGTATGGGAATCTTTCAAGGTGTCAGTAGTTTATAATTAAAATTGCAATTCAAGTTGATATGTAAAATATGATTAAGGAAATCTCTTGATACTTCCATAATAGTTGCAAGAACCCATTTGTCTCCCGTGGGGTTTACAACTATGAGTCCAAACACGAGCACAAGAAATGGTCTGCAGCCTGAATGACATCTGATTATTGAGAACATCACTCAAACAGAGATTGAGTCCCCCATTTGCTATAATAAGGTGTCACTCATATGTCCAGTTTTGCAATGAAGTCTTTGCGGAGTCTTACCTATCAAACACACACACACTGCCCCAATGGGTTTCTCTCTCAATTTCTTTGCATAGTACATTGCTGTAAATAGGTCCCCTGTCAGGAGAGGCTAGAAAAATTTTGCATACATAGAGTACAAAGCTTTTATCGCGGCTTGTGTGTGAAATGCATATTGCTGTGTTGCGATTCAATATGTACCATTTGTTATAGATTCAGTCTGGCACAGGCACTGAGGAACCCTCTTGTAGAACTCGGCACATCTGGGGACTTGTTTTATTGATCTGACAATGTTGGTTTACACGCCAAGATTATCATAGGCTTTAATCAGGGTATTTATATTGGTAATAGTCAACTTTAGTACCCTTGTACATCTGAGTCTTAAACAGTTTGATATTACAGCTGAGATAATGGAGTGGAGCTCATTTATGGTGCATCTAAAACAGAAAATTAAAACACATATTAAAACCATATGTTAGTGGCAGCTACTAATTTGTTCGGAAGTGCTATGCAAGTCACACATGACAATTTTTGCGATACTGTTACTGTACTGGTTTCATAGAGTTGCACTACTTTTCATATGTCTTGGCTCCGATTCCAGCGGCAATGTCTGAGCTAATTATATTTTTACCATGGAGGCAATTATATGTCTTCTTTTTTCAAAGCGTTGGTGAAATACAATGACGCTACTTGAGAGGCTGAATAATCCTAATATATCAAACATGCACGAAAGGAGGCAGCATCAAAATTCTCACATCAGGATACACAATACACACTTTACGTCTTTCTTACTGCCAGTGACCTCCATTACTTTATTCTTCTAAGCAAGCAACTTTAATACTTATAAGTTGTGACCCCGTGGCTCCGTCACATACATCTAGGCAGTGGTACAATATAGTGCCAGTTTTTGTAAATCAGGACAGAATACCTTGGTGTTTGTTTTCCCTTTTACCCCCTTTCCATGATCCTTGGGGCAATTCCTTACCCCACAGTTTTCTAACAATGCCATTTTAGAATTTGAATAGACAGATCGTATTTCTTATACTCCCTAACAGGCTTATAGACAACTACCAAACCTGAAACAGCTGATGGTGACACGCTCTCTAGATGACCTAGCAGGAGGCACACCAATTTGCTTGAAACCTGTGTCTACATCGACATAACATACAGGTATCGATACCACAGAGACAGCAGAAACACAGAGATAATATTGTGGCTTCTTGAAATGGGGCAGTTGTGCCTAATAATGCAGATTAATTAGGGGCATGGCTTAAAAGAAGAACATTTGCTGCGCCACGTGACGTGAGCCACATCGGTTGTCCCTCTTTGTGATACTTGAATGTTGGGTGGTATGCCACTGTCCAGCACCCCAACGCACAAACGATGCTGGACAGTGCTCGTCAGGGGGTCCTGGATTGGTGCATGGAAAAGAATTACATAGAGAGAAACGCACCTGTAAGTGATCATACTTTAATTCAAGGCATGCGCGGAGTCCCACGTTCCCGCCGGACGCACACAATGCGCCACGTGACACAAACTCATAAAAGTGCCAGAGCGACGGGAGGCAGGGCGGGCACTCGGCGCATGTTAATTTCTTACTGTAGATGTAGGTCGGCCATGACAGTTAGGGGCAAAAGTTGTAAAACATTCTACATGTCTTAAAAACTGATCACTACTTACGTATAATGCAAATAATCAACTTCACAATATATCAAATATATTAAATACAATCATAAAAAATAGGGAATCTACAATATACAATACATTATACATAACATCACATATCACATGCATATACTAACCCGAACGCACACATACATGTACCACACAAATCAAAAATATACTCATATAATGTTAAATAAAATAATTCATTATTAACCTAAAAAGATACCATTGTTTGTTTGCAAATCATTCTATATAGATTTAAAAATGTGCTTAAAAAGTGAGTCAGGTTTATATTGACCTATAAATAAATAAACTGCATAAAAAATGCATGTGTTTCAAAAAGGACATTCACGTCCCAATATAGTACATTATTATTGTGAAATTATACTGAAAAGTGGTGTTGTTTTTACAGCACGAGAATCTCCTTGAAGGCTGTTTCCAAAAGTTTGCAAGTATGCAAATATATCTCTGCTAAATTGCTGGCACTTGGGACTTGCAATTTTCTTTTTCTTTCTTCTGAATTCCACTTTTTGTTATAGATTTTACCTTACTAGAACTAGGACCTGATGAAGGCTCTGGTTCGGAGCTGAAACGCGTTGTTCGTTATTTCCCAATAGATGCCGCCATCTTTACTTGGAAGTCAATTTGTGATATGTAGCAGCGCTACAATCGCTCTGCTTTTTCTTCCTACTGTTTGCATCTGAATTACGGCCGTTACTCACGGATGCAGCACCAGGGAAAGCAGCAGCTTGCATCATTTCAGCCTACACACTTATTCACAGACCACATCCTGACCAGGTGAGCAGTTCAACTTTATTTTATGTTCATCCAAACCCACTAAGGTTCCACGCTATGGAGCGCCATCTTTTTCTCTTTTAATCCTCAATTACTAGAACTAGTCTGACTATAATTTATGTTACTGTAAATAAGTAGCTGTTAAGAAACATCACTTCAGTCAATGGAGAAATGTACATAGCTTTATATTACTTATATTATTTAATTTTTACATTTGCATGTAACGAACGTGTGAGCTTGCAATCTATGGAAACTTTACGCATTTCTGAATGCAATCTGAGAAATCTGTCTGGAGTTATTTGTATATGAACAAGTTTAATAGGTATTTATTTTAGGATGCCATTTATCAGTTGAACTTATAAATGGAGTGAGCTAGTACTTGACTGACGAATACTAAGTAGGAGATAATGTCATATGCAAAAATGGAGAAATGACAGGTCGGAGGAGCGAGTGAGTTGTGGAAGCTGCAGAGATGAGGTGTTTTCAGCCATTGGTTATACAGACATTAATTGGTAGGAAGTAGATATTCTAGCAGGTTAGAGAAGAAGAGAAAGTATGATGATAATATTGTAATATAGGTGTTGTGTTTAACATTGTCTGCTATTCTTAAAGGGGTTGCCTAGTTAAAAATGAAAAATCTCTGTTTTAAATGCCCTATTAACCTGTTAAACTGATGGAGCCAGTCCGTTTAGTCAAGATCCCCCTCTTAGCAAGCTTAGCTCTGCCTCTGAAGCTCTGTCAGCATTTACTGAAATCAATGGAATGGAATTTATCTAGCAAACCAACATTTGAATCCCAAATTGTGGGACATTTTAAGCCCCATCTGTCCTCCCCAGGGCCGCAACCGAAACGTACAGATATGCCCTTTTTTATTTACCTTTACATAAACCCCACCCCTTTTAAAACCCGATAATGTTATACAATTAAGTATATATCTTGTAGGCCTCCAAAATTATCAGATGTTCACAGGAAGGATCATACAGCCCTTTTAACAGAACCTTTGTTATGATTTGTGGTGCTTATAAAGCAGAGAGGGCCCCAAAGAAAACCCTAAAATGGGGGCCCTGCGATACTAGGTCATATAAAAGTGTGGAAAAGCTTTTCTTTTTAAAATACATGAAGTATATAGCAGATATTGCACTGCAATTTCACATGGAGCCACATAGAGTTTTTTTGTGAGGAATTTGTGAGAGAAAATTTGTGGCATGTTTCATTAGATAACATGTCTCCCTCAGAACCTATGCTTTTAAGTGGGACGATGGTGCTGTATGAAGGCATCAAAAGGTGACACATGGGGTAAAAATGTCTCCATAACATAGGCTGAACACCGGAGTATGCTGCCACTATCCTCATCATGGGTTGTAACTGGTCCCTTTCAGCGCCGCATTAAAGCTGGAAAATAACTCAGTTGGGCTCCCATCCTATCACTGGGACCAAGACCTCATTTAGACCCCTAAAGCAACCACATATAGGAGATGTACTGTAGCTGCCCTTGCTTGTGGCTGTCTTCACTGAAGTTTATTCAGTGTAACGAAGAATGCTAAGCCAGCAACTCCCTTATACTTCAATGGAGAGAGGCAAATGCATGACTGGCCAAGTCTATCTCTTCATGGCTAGATAGGATCACCGGGCAGCCGTCACGGGATCACAGTTTTCTTGAGCGGTGAGTATCCCTGAGATGAGCAGTGTATACACTACTCAAGTAAATAGTGAATACAAAGCCTGTATGGCTAGCTTGCTTGAAAGAAAACACATTGGTAAGCTGAAAGCAAAAATTAGCCTGCAGTCTACCAGGTGTATGGTGAGGGAGGGAGGCAAAGGGTCACTTGCAGCCACTGAGCAACCATATCTTCTGATCCAAGTGTGATTTAATACCCAAATCAGATGAACTGACATGGGCAGAAAGGGTAGTGAAGGCCACCTAGATCACCAAGATAGTGGAGTCCCTGGGACACGTGCCCCTTGTGCCCTCTTTATAATCCGGCCCTGATTATTTATTTTACAATTTACTCTTTTGTTTTGTTTATTACCCATAACTTGGATGATGCAAGTTATTAGACTTAATTCTAAAATAGTAATAATAATTTTCACAATATTTTAACAGGAATATGTCAAAGTTGAAGATTTCTGTATTACCAGTTGCTGAGGCGTGACGAGTATGCTCATCATGAGCGCCATGACGTTGTCGCATGAGCACGAGCATACTTGTCCTGCTGATTACACAGGCATAACAAGTGTGTCAATTTGATCACGAGCGGGTCAACAGCTGTAATACATAGTCGCAACCCCAGCTCTAAAGACGGAAATCTGAGGTTTACTTTAACCCTTTGAATACAGGGTATCCTTTTGAGGTGATCGAGGCCTATACCTTATATGGACAGCCAGCCCATGGTCCATTGAAGCATCACGGGCTGTCTGACCATATTCCCTGTTGTTAGGGCATGCTTAGGTATGCCCTAACAACCGCTTTAGGTATGCCCTAACAACCGTCTATGTACTATCAGTATATAGGCTAATAGTTTAAAAAAAATAGATCAAAATGAAAAATCTCCCTGTGGGATTAAAAAAAAGTGAAATTAATAAAAACAAAAGTAATGTTAAGTAATAAAAGTAAAATCAGTAAAAAAAAAACAAATGTGCATTTTTTACCCAAAAATTATTTTTATATATGTCTCAAAACATAAAGTAATATACGCATATTTTGTATCTTCACGGCTGTAGCAACCGGCACAATAAATTTATAGGATAATTTACGATGATCACTGTTAATAAACAAAAAAAAAACCTGCAGCAGAACTGATTTTTTTTCTGCAGTATTGCCAAAATAAAAATTTATATAAATTAAACACTACCGTATATGGACCTACAAAAAAAAATGCACTTACATAAAACACAACTCGTCCTGCAAATAACAAAGCCTCAAACAGCTATGTGGAACAAAAAATTAAAAAAGTTTTGCAGGGATGCAAATAGGAATGTTCTAAAAATTGTTCTGGTCTTCAAGGTCAAAATTGGCCCGGTCCTTCAGGAGTTAAATACAGAGTTTTTTATGAATTATCCATCCCTCCCTCCCAGGAAGATAAAATAGGCTCACTTCAGACCGACATGAAGAGAGTTTGGCACAATAATAGATGACAATTGGGGTCTGCCAGCATGTAAACCAGAACTGTGACACTGTCATTCTGAATTAGTTGCAGTTGTGTGAAGTGTGTGAATCCAATGACATTTTCTGGATGGAATAAAAAATATACAAAACTAAAAACAGAGTTTTTTATGAATTATCCATCCCTCCCTCCCAGGAAGATAAAATAGGCTCACTTCAGACCGACATGAAGAGAGTTTGGCACAATAATAGATGACAATTGGGGTCTGCCAGCATGTAAACCAGAACTGTGACACTGTCATTCTGAATTAGTTGCAGTTGTGTGAAGTGTGTGAATCCAATGACATTTTCTGGATGGAATAAAAAATATACAAAACTAAAAACAGGGATTTAACTTTCACTAAAATAGATTTTTATGCAAAGAAAAGGAAAATTGTGCCCAATTGCTTTTTTCTTAAAGCAATTGGGCACAAAGCTACATAAAAAATAAACCAAGATACCAGTAGCATACAAAGAGCGTGGTGTGAATGTACATAACTGCGCGTCTGATTCAGAATTCTACAATGTGTCACAAGCTTTGGTTAGACCATGAAAATTTATAGAACGAGAAAACAGGGGAGAAAATTAGATTTCTTGACTTAAGTAAAAAGAAAAAAACATCTGAGCTACAAGTAACAGCAAGAAGAAAGTGGAAAAATACAAAGTAAACACGATTTGAACTAAGCTCATGATTTTAAGGGGAAAGCATATATATGATTTATAAATAATTATTAAAGGGATTGTCTCATTGTCATGGGGCTCGTAGATAGTAGCAACTGTCACGGGGCCAACAGAGGATGGTGTGGACCCACTGTGTTGCCAACGGATTAGGCATAAGGCTAAACTAGGGAGTAAAATCTAAGGGATAGCTATGTGTTCACCCTTTAAACTCTATACAGAGGCTAATATCCCCAGGTCGCTAACCCCAGAGTAGTCTCCGTTGGCAACAGCCAACATGGTCAGATGAGGGACAATTACAGCAGACAGATGCAAGGTTCAAACTAAAGCGTAGCTCAGGGCATGCGGCGAACTTTCACTCATAGTTTGTGGAGCCAAAGGTCAGGGCAGGCAGATGAAGGTTATGGTGCACAGGAAAAAGTACAGGGCAGGCGGCAGGTAGGCGAGGTCAAGTTCAGGTAGGATCGGTAACAGATAATCCAAACAGAAGTCACTGGAGAGTATAACTAGCTAGCTAGAGTATGGGCACTAATTGCTCAGACGAAGAGCAATTGGAGGGGGTACCTTAAGCACCCAGGAAAGATGGGTGAATTTGGAGTTTATGAAGGGGAGTGTCAGTGCGCGCAAACTAGTGTCCACCAGGGAAGACTGCCAGCAGCATGGAGTAGAGGAGAGGTGAGGCATTTGGCGGGAACTAGAAGACGCCAAAAGCTGGTAAATATATATGCCTGGCAAAGGGGGCGGCAGCAACCATTACACTCATGAAGACAGCTTAAAGAGAACCTTTCACCTCCCCATACATGTGCAGCTGAGTGTAGCATGTAGTGGGGAGGGCTGCACAAACCCTGGGGCACTTTAAAAAAAATTCTACCTCCCTCCGTTATTTAGATATCGGTGCAGTTATATTTGGCGCCCGATATTTAAATAACCCCCTGAACAGTCAACGGTGCGTGTACTGTCAAGGGAGCGTGTTACTATGGCTGTGACACTGTCCAATCAGATATAGACAGTGTTACAGCAAAAGCGAGGAGAGCGTGCGCGCCCACGCACGCACGCTCTCTCAATCTTTAGCGTTGAAGATCAGTCTAAACTGGAAAGGGGGCGTGTCACTGCTACGAACAGTGTAAGAGCTGGGGAGCGTGTGGGATCAAAATGCTCACTATACCCCGAGATAAATTCTTTTTAGGGCTGTAGTTTCCCAAATAGGGTTTCTTCTGGGGGATGTCCACTGAATTGGTTCCGCAGTGAAAAACGGGCGCGTAAAAAAACGGCCGCAAAGCCTTCACCGTAGGGACTACAGGCTGGTGTTTTAGGGTTTGTTTGCTCTAATCACATCTCTGACAGGCGCATGGCTGCTTCTTCTAATTTTTTCTAAGATGTTCAGGTGCTGGAGTCCAGGTCCGCCACGACCTCCCTTTCTTTTCCTTTGCCCGTGTTTTGTTTCCCATTCTATCTTTTCCTTCACTCATTGTGTCTATTGTAAGTGGTCATTGCTTCCTGTGATTGCGCATACATTATATTACCATTGCATTTTAGGAGGTCTGGGGGGCTGGATTGGTGTATTTTCTTTTCTTTTTGTTACAATGCTCATTTCCTTTCAGCTTCCTCAGACCGCTGTGATTGTATTTTGCGCTTGTTATGGCTTGTGATGTTCACTCTCCTGTTTGGGCTGTGCCCTTATTGGCATGTTCTTTTTTTATTATGGGGACACCTTTTTTTCCGATTGTGTGTGTAATTGTTTGTATTAAAATCACTAAAAAAAATTGAATATGAAAAAAAACAAAAAAACGCGAAAAAGTAGTACAGGTGACTTCTTGGGACGTTTCTGGAGCTGATTTCCATTGACTCTATAGAAAAACAGCTTCAAAAACGGCAGTAAGAAACTCAGCGAAAATCGTGAGTGGCTTAAAAAAAACTTCTGAAAATCAGGAGCTGTTTTCCCTTGAAAACAGCTCTGTATTTTCAGATGTTTTTGAGTTTGCGTGTGAACATACCCTAACAGGTTTATCTTCCTCTCCTTATCGGAATAATGTTAATGGGCGAGTTGGAAGAGCGAAGCATATGCTGAACGAGTTTTGTAATGCGTATAATCGGGTGGTATTAAGGCCATAATATGGATGCTAAAGTTTGTTCATATTACAGCTGTGTGACATCAGCCTTATAAAAATAACCACAGAAGGTTCCCCCAGTGATTCAGAGATTATATAGGAATAACAACCCCTTATAGTCCATACGTTTCATATTCGAGAATGTTTTCATGATGTTACAGAGTCTGTAGGGAGTGCATCTACTAGAATTTTCAGGACTATCCCAGACCTAGTAGAATATGGGATTTATCAGTGATAGATAATATTGTTGTGTTATAGGGTCCTTGTCTGTCATTGGCACAAGACCAAGGATGGGTACTGAGTACTGAAGAGTCCCCAGACAATGTAGCCGCCGTTGATGACAGGGGTAACAACAATACAGTCCACTCACAGCAGAATTGTGATCATCACGAATATGATCCGCTAACATCTACCAAGACAAATGGATAAAAATGTTCTGGCGATGCCCTTAATGACAAATGTTGATATAAGCATGTTGTAAATGGATATTAATGAAATACACCACTTTATCTACTAGTAAAAATATCACACTGAAAGAATGGGATATGGATATTGATTTCCAACATTGTCTAAACTAACAACATATTAATAAAATATAATCATGATTTACAATATAATCCCTAATTAAAAGAGAAATTACTCACATAAAAAATCAATATACATTGTTGTGTCATATCCTTCTAAAGTGCCCTGTTTACTGCTAAGACATAAATAACCCGCTGGTTGCAAGAGCATTCAACTTGGATAAACATCATAAAACGTGCATTAAATATATTAAGCAGCTTAGATCAGTAGCTTCCTACATAGGTTGCATGTGTTTCTATGCATCTAGATGTAACAGAGTCAAGTTAAGCTTTGCTACATCTGTATCTTTGGAAGTACTCATCATTATATTTCTGCCAGACCAAAAAGGACATAGTTCCATATGTGAGTCATATGTGATCATGTGAAGGATTTCGTTTGGAGACATCATGCTACAGATTATTCCAAATTGTCTGTCAAGGACTTAGGTGATTCCTCTGAGTGCAACATATTTATTGGGAAGGATTAGTGAGGCTCAATTACATACAGGCCATTCTGTGCTTGGTGCCCTGATCAGGACTTCAGTCAGATGCTCCGTTGATAATGCACTTCAGCACACTCTCCTTCTTGGCTCTGCAGTTGTTAGCTTCACCAACCTTATAAAGAATGGGTTTATCCAAAGGAAAAGGTAAAGGTGCCAAGCTGAGCTGAACCAACAATCTTCCACAGGGTCCGTAGCTGCTGCAGGAGTTACCATTATAGTATGTATTACCTTGCAATTATAGATATATTTTATATCTTTTATATACAACATTCAGTTATAACTAGAGATGAGCGAACCGGGACAACCGAACCCGGTTTCGGTCCGAACATCGGGAAAAGTTTGGTTCGCAGCGAATCCGAACTTCACCGGGTTCGGCCAAACCCGTTTTGACCGAACCCGGTCAAAAATATTATACAAATCGGCAGCCACTTGTCTCTATCAATCACTGATAGAGAAAAGAGGCTGCTGATTAAAAATAAAATAAAAAGCATTTCATACGTACCCGGTCGTTGTCTTGGTGACGAGTCCCTCTTCTTCCTCCAGTCCGACCTTCTTTTCTGCCGCGGCAGCCTGTGATTGGCTGCAGCGGTCACATGGGCTGTATCGTCACCCAGGAATGTCAGGCCGGATGTCGAGAGGGACGCGTCACCAAGGCAACGGCCAGGAGACTGGACTGGAGGAAGCAGAAAGTTCTCGGTAAGTATGACCGTCTTTTTTTTTACAGGTTACTCTATATTCTGATCGGAATTCACTGTCCAGGGTGCTGAAACGGTTACTGCCGATCAGTTAACTCTTTCAGCACCCTGGACAGTGACTATTTACTGACGTCGCCTAGCAACGCTGCCGTAATGACGGGTGCACACATGTAGCCACCCGTCATTACGGGGCCTCATGCACACGACCGTAAAAACACCCGTTATTACGGGTCGTAATTACAACCCGAAATAGCGGGCCCATCGACTTCTGTTAGCCACGGGTACCTTCCCGTTTTCTCACGGGAAGGTGCCCGTGCCGTTAAAATGATAGAACATGTTCTATTTTTTTATTTTACGGGCCGTGCTCCTATACTTTATAATGGGAGCACGGCTCGGAAAAACGACCGGCTGCCCGTGGCTGGCCGTGCTCATCTCCTGAAATACTCTGTGCTGCCTTAAACTCTGTGGACAGGTCAGGATCCTGTTTCTTTTAAATGCTGCTAGGGAACCCGCTCAATCCACTATATAAGGCTGCGCTACAGTGCAGCATTTAAAAGGAACAGGATCCTGACCTGTCCACAGAGTTTAAGGCAGCAAAGAGTATTTCAGGAGATGAGCGTGCAGATTCAGTGCTGCTGTGAACTCTGCTCTTACCATTACGTAGCTCCCAGTCTGTTACCTCTCCTCCACTCCTGTCCTCAATAACACCTTCACATGATTGGCAAGTCACCACGTAATGGTAAGAGCAGAGTTCACAGCAGCACAGAGTATTTCAGGAGATAAGCGTGCAGATCTTGTGCGTGGTGGTGACTTGCCAATCATGTGAAGGTGTTATTGAGGACAGGAGGTCCGAATCGAACTTTTTCGTGAAATTCGGCGAACTAGCCGAACCAAACTTTTCATAAGTTCGCTCATCTCTAGTTATAACGTTAAAACCACTGACAGGTGAAGTGAATAATATCAATTATTTCATTACAATGGCTCCTATCAAGGGGTGGGATATAGTAGGCAGCAAGTGAACAGTTAGTTCTTTAAGCCGCTCAGGACCGAGCTTATTTAGACCTGTAGGACGAGCCCCATTTTTTAAATCGAACATATGTCACTTTATGTGGTAATAACTTTAGAATGGTTTTACTTATCCAAGTGATTCTGAGAAATACCTTGTTCAATGTCAGTGGTAAATTTTGTAAAAAAAAACAACAATCTAAAATGTAAAGAAAATTTAGAAAAATTTGCATTTTCCTACATTTGAAATCCTCTGCTTCTAAAATGGTTGATGGTATCACACAAATTAGGAAATAAATAAGGCTAACTATATGTCTTCTTAATAAGTCACCCTATTTTAAAAACTGCACCCCTCAACGTATTTGAAACAGCATTTAGGAAGCTTGTTAACCCTTTAGGTGTTTCACAGAAATTAACGCAAAGTGGAGATCAAATTTACAGATTTTATTTTTTTCTGGCAAATTTTTAATTTAATCCATTTTTTTTCAGTAACACAGCAGGTGTTGACAGAGAAACACAATATTAATTACACAAATTTTGCCGTTTTCAAAAATATCTTACATGAAGTCTTAGTGTGCTACTGAACTGAAAAAACATGTTCAGAAGTGGCGGAATCCTGCAGACACTGTCCGCATCAATGCCGCACATAATCTGCGTTGCAGATTCTATTGTGCCTTTGCCTAAAATGTGAAGTAAAATGCTGCGGATTAGTCGTTGCGGATTCAGGTGAAGAGTACATCCTGCTCTCTTTTAAAACATTCCATCTCAGTCTGGCTATAGACCTCGAAACGCGTAGGTCCAGCCAGAATGATGAAATATCCTTGTAAAGGAACTGCCAGACACAGCTTCTGTGTCGACGCCCGTGGTTACTCACTCTGCACCTGCTCCTAAGTCTGGTCGAGTGACCCCTTCTTCCACCAATCAGCCTGGGAGGCTGAGGAGTGGGAGAGCCTATCACAGCCTGGCCAGATGGAGCTAGCTCCCACCGTCTGTCTATTTATACCCTCACTTCCTGCTCCTCCTTTGCCTGTGATTCTTTCAGTCGGTTTCCTGGCTCTGCTGCTGCTTACTACTTGTCTTCTGCTTCATATTGACCCTGGCTTGACTGACTATTCTCCTGCTCTGCGTTTTGTACCTCGTCCACTCCTGGTTGACTCGGCTCGTTCACTATTCTCCCGCTCTGCATTTTGTACCTCTTCCACTCCTGGTTTGACTCGGCTCGTTCACTATTCTTGTTGCTCACGGGGTTGCCGTGGGCAACAGCCCCATTTCCCTTAGCTTCTGTGTACTCTTGTCTGTTTGCCTGTCGTGCACTTAGTGAGTGTAGGGACCGTCGCCCAGTTGTACACCGTCGCTTAGGACGGGCCGTTGCAAGTAGGCAGGGACTGAGTGGCGGGTAGATTAGGGCTCACCTGTCTGTCTCCTTACCCCGCCATTACAATCCTGTTCGCGAAAGCAATCCGCAACGCAACACACATGACATCTGTGGATTTCATTGCGTAATTTTGCAACTCTTGAAAGAATAAAGTAACGTTAAAACCAAGCACACCATTGTTTTTCTTGTGAAATTCTCGATGAGTTTGATGTGTCACATGACCCTCTTCCCATTGAAAAAGCTAAAGTTGGATACAAAATGGCTGACTTCAAAATGGCCGCCATGGTCAACACCCAGCTTGAAAAGTGTCCCCCCTCCCATATACTAATGTGCCACAAACAGGAAGTTAATATCACCAACCATTCCCATTTTATTTAGGTGTATCCATATAAATGGCCCACCCTGTATATCCCTCTTTGCATAACTTTTTTATTTTTTGTCCGACGTAGCTGTATGAGACTTTGTGTTTTGCGGGATGAGTTGTACTTTATGTAGGTATCATTTTTAGGTACATTTACATTATCGTTTAATTTGTCTAAATTTTTATTTTGGCAAAAATGTAGAAAAAAAAGCAGTTCCGCTGCAGTTTTCTTTTTCTTTTTTTACACCATACACCGATCATGATAAATAACATTATACATCTATTGTACAGGTTGTTACGGACGTGGCAATACCAAATTTGCATATATTATTTCATGTTTTGGGACTTATTTTTTTGAAAACTTGATTTATTATAAAAAATGTGTATTTCTGTGTATTTTTTTTTACCATTTTGTTTTTTATTTAACATCATTTTTTTTTTATTAACTTATTTTTTTTATTTAATCCCATAGAGCGATTTCTCATTTTGATTTTTAAACTTTAATGTACTGGCATAAGTCTATATGCCAGTACATTAGCCTGTGTACTGATTGTACATAGGCATTTGTTAGGTCATACTAACAATGGGGAATATGGTCAGACAGCCCTGGGGTCCTTCAATGGACCCTGGGCTGTCTACCCATACCAGGTATAGCCATCGTTTGTGTCACAGGGATTTCCTGTGATGGGATCAAAGGGGAGTCCACCTTCTCAGAATTGCTTTGAATTCCACGATCAGCTTTGATCACGGCATTCAAGGGGTTAATGGCGGAGAGAAGAGGTTTCTCTTTTCCCTGTCATTAGAGCGGGGTTGCGGCTGCGTATTACAGCCGTTGCCCCGCTCATCATGGCACGCGGACACTGGCTGTCACACAGGGTGAGAATACTCGGCCTAATGCGTCTAGTACCTGCCGCTCAGGACGAGTATTCTCGTCCTGTGTTGGCAACCAGTTAAACATTGTCTTCTGGTTCACAATAATTTTCCTTAGATCCAAACCCCTTGCACTGGATCAAGTATAGCAGCCTATTCCGATAGATTCTGGAGTCCAAGATCTTTTCAACAATATTTTCTTATTCACCTTGCACATCCTCCTGGTGGAGAAGGCAAATTGCAGCCCAGAAATAGTTCAAGTTCGGTACACAAAGGAGCTGCAAAAGTGTACAGAGTCCACAATAAACTAGACCACAGGCAGAAAGCTCAATTGTCTGGTAAATCAGAAAGCGCAAGAGGCATACTTTTAAAGCAAGAGAAAATGGTGAAATCAAGGCAGGGAATCCAAAGGATTGGATCTGCAGTGGGGCTGTCCAACATTTCAGATGGCTCAATGAGAAGAGCCACTGCGTGGGACACAAGAGTCCATGTTTCCAAATGCCTTGATGGGTCAGTGCTATTTTGGAGATGTACTGTATATAAATATATATGTATACAGTATATCTGTATTGTGATATCACACAGACTCTAGTGGGTCTCACGTCTTCCATATTTATTTATTTTTTGTCCTGTCCTGGCTTTCTGGTCTAATTTACTCACATTTTTCTTGTTGCGACATATTTAAATGAATATAAATGTTATTCATTTTATAATGAAAAGTAATACAAATTACCAATATACTTCAATTCCTCATGGTTTTCAAGATCTCTGCCTTCATTGTCTACTTCCATTGGATTAAAATATGTCTGTGCCAGTTCAGATTTTTATCCACTGAAGGTAATCAATGACTGTTCCTACGAATGACTGCAAGCAGAGATCTTGAAAACCACAAGGAATTCATATAGGAAGTATACTGGAAAATTGTATGACATTCTAAAATACAGAGAATATGCTTTCTTTGCTGAAAGTCGGAATATCCCTTTAAACTTTTTGATGCCAAGGACGTATGTATTACATCATGACTTTAAATTATTGCTGTGGATAGAACATAAGGACTAGAGCTCAGATCTTGCTGTTATATTTAAGTCCAGAATCTTAGCTTAACCCCTTCAGGACACAGCCTGTTTTCGCCTCGTGGACACAGATGATTTTTTCAAATCTGACATGTGTCACTTTATGTGGTAATAACTCTGGAATGCTTTTACTTATCCAAGCGATTCTGAGATTGTTTTCTCGTGATACATTGTACTTTATGTTAGTGAAAAAATTCGGTCGATAAATTCATTATTTATTTGTGAAAAACGTCACATTTTAGCGAAAATTTGCAAAGATTTGCATTTTCTAAATTTAAATGTATTTGCTTGTAAAACAAATATTAATACCACACAACATAGTTACTAGTTAACATCCCCCTTATGTCTACTTTATGTTTGCATCATTTTTTTTTTCACATCCTTTTATTTTTCTAGGACGTTACAAGGCTTAAAACTTTAGCAGCAATTTCTCATATTTACAAGAAAGTTTTAAAAGGCTATTTTTTCAGGGACCAGTTCAGTTCTGAAGTGGCTTTGAGGGCTTTATATATTAGAAAGTCCCCATAAATCACCCTATTTTGAAAACTGCACCCCTCAAAGTATTCAAAACCACATTCAGAAAGTATTTTAACCCTTTAGGCGTTTCACAGGAATTAAAGCAACTTAGAGGTGAAATTAACAAATTCCATTTTTTTTGCCGACATTCATATGTAATAAAAAAAAACCCTGTAAAACAGAAGGTTTTACCAGTGAAACGCAACTCAATATTTATTTCCCAGATTCTACAGTTTTTAGAAATATCCAACATGTGGCCCTAGTGTCCTAATGGACTGAAGTACCGGCCTCAGAATCAAAGGAGCACCTAGTGGATTTTGGGGCCTCCTTTTTTAGGAATATATTTTAAGCACCATGTCAGGTTTGAAGAGGTCTTGTGGTACCTAAACAGTCGAAACCCCCAAAAGTGACCCCATTTTGGAAACTAAGCCCCTCAAGGCATTTTTCTAGGGGTATAGTTAGCATTTTGACCCCACAGTTTTTTTGCAGAATTTTGTGGAATTAGTCTGTGAAGATGAAAATCACCCCTTTTTCTGGGGAAACATAGAATCTTTTCATGTTTACAAGGAATAAAGGAGAAAAAGCACCCCAACATTTGTAAAGCAATTGTTCCCGATTATGGCAATACCCCAGGGGTGGTAATAAACTGCTGTTTGGTCCCACTGTATGGCTCAGAAGGGAAGGAGCGCCTTTTGGATTTTGGAGTGCAGATTTTGCCTGATTGGTTTTCAGTGCCATGTCGGGTTTGCAACGCCCCGGAGGGATGAAAATAGTGGAAACCCGCCAAAAGTGACCCTATTTTGGAAACTACACCCCTCAAGGAATTTTTCTAGGGGTATAGTGAGCATTTTGACCCCACAGGTTTTTTGTAGAATTTAGTGGAATTATGCCGTGAAAATGTATATCAAAATTTTTGTCCACTAAAATGTTGAATTTTTTAATTTTCACAAGGGATAAAAGAAGAAAATAAACCCAGCATTTGTAAAGCAATACCCCACATGTGGTCATAAATGGTTTTTTTATTAGAAATTAATTAACCTTTTCAGGGCTGATCCTTTTTTGCTTTTTCATTTTTGTTTTTCACTCCCCGTCTTCCAAGAGCTATAATTTTTAATTTTTCCTTCAATAGAGCGGTGTGAGGGCTTATTTTTTGCGGTAAGAGTTGTAGTTTCTATTAACTTAATTTGAAGTACCATAAAATGTACTGGGAAACTGAAAAAAAATAATTTGCAGGCTGAAATTGGAAAAAACTGTGATTCCTCCATTGTTTTTGGGGTTTTGTTTTTAAGTCTTTCACCGTGCGGTAAAAACAGCAACTTTAGTTTTATTCTGCGGCTCAATACGATTACGGTGATACCAAATTTATATAGTTTTTTTTTATATTTTACTACTTTTACAAAGAAAAGATTATTTGTAAAAATTGTTTTGTATCATCTCATTCTGCCATCCAGAACTTTTTTTATTTTTTGGTCGATTGAGCGCTGTGGGTGCTTATTTTTGGCGGGACGAGCTTTAGCTTTTATTGGTACCATTTTAGGCTGGGTTCACACAACCTATTTCCAGGCGTAAACGAGGCGTATTATGCCTCGATTTACGCCTGAAAATACGGCTACAATACGTCGGCAAACATCTGCCAATTCAATTGAATGGGTTTGCCGACGTACTGTGCCGACGACCAGTAATTTACGCGTCGTCGTTTGACAGCTGTCAAACGACGACGCGTAAAGTGACTTCCTCGTCAAAGAAGTGCAGGACACTTCTTTGAAACGTAATTTGAGCCGTTTTTCATTGAATTCAATGAAGAACATCTCAAGGTTACGGGCGTCAATGACGCCTCGCAAAATGCGAGGAGGAGCATTTACGTCTGAAACGACGGAGCTGTTTTCTCCTGATAACAGTCTGTAATTTCAGACATAAAAGCCAGTTATCGTGTGCACATACCCTTAGGTGACCAAAAAACAGCGATTTTAGCGTTTTAAATTCTTTACTTCTTACAGCGTTCACCGTGCGCAATAAATTACGTTTTACTTTATTCTGTGGGTCGGTACAATTACGGCGATACCATATGTGTATGTTTTTTTTTAAGTTTTGCAGCTTTTGCACAATAAAATTACGTTTCTATAAAATAGTTTATTTTCTGAGTAACGCTATTGTGAGCCGTAACTTTTTAATTTTTTTGTCAAAAAAGCTGTGAGAGGTCTTGTTTTTTGCGGTATGGGTTGTAGTTTTTATTGGTACTATTTTGGGGTAAATGCAACTTTTTGATCACTTTTTATTCTATATCTTGGGAGGGGTGGTGACCAAAAAATAGCGATGCTGACATAGTTTTCCGTTTATTTTGTTTGCGGCGTTCACTGTGAGGAAAAAAATAACATTATAGTTTCATAGTTTGGGTCGTTACGAATATGGTGATACCAAATATGTGTACTTTTTTTAACGTTTTAATTTTTTTCCTATAATAAATGACTTATTATAGGAAAACAAAAACTTTTATTTTTACACTTTTATAAAACATTTTTATTAACTTTTTTTAAACTTTTTACACTTTATTTTTTTTACCTGCAGCGCTGATCGCTGCTAGAATACGTTACACTACCTAGGTAGTGTAACGTATTCCAACTGTCAGTGTGACATCACAGTCACTCTGACAGTAAGTCTACGAGGACCAGCCAGAGGCTGGTCCTCATAGGCTTCCATGCATGGCAGACCCGGAGGCCGTTGCCTGGCCTCCGGATACCATCACAAGCAATCACCACAATTGCATGGGGACTGCTGATGTGCTACAAACCCCCTAAATGTGGCGATCACATTCAAGCACCGCATTTAACGGGTTAATTGCCAAAATCAGCGGCGATGAGCCGCTGATCGGCAACACTGGAGTGTCAGCTGTCGGAGACAGCTGACCTGCCAGTTCCCGATGCACACCTTGTCGCCGACAGTGTGCATCGGGAACGACACAGTGGCTTCCTGTTACTTTGACAGGAAGCCTATCAGGACCAGATGGAGGTTGGTCCTGATGGGCTACCATCCATGGCAGACACGGAGGCTATTGTTTGGCTTCCGTTTGCCATGCTAACTATCGGCAAACCCCGCGATTTCGGACCGGGGTCTGCCGATATGCTAGTTATCCCTAAAATCCGATGATTGCAACCGATCGCCCCATTTAAAGGGTTAATTCGCCGAAATCAGCGGCAAAGGACCGCTGGCCGGCAAGAGTTGAGTGTCAGCTATCGGCGACAGCTGACCTCCCGGTTCCCAGTGCACACTGTCGCCGAGAGTGTTCACCGGAAAAAACTCAGTAACTGTACGTCCTTGTGCGGGAAGTGTTCAGGTTATATTTGCATTTGTCCAATGTGTGAAACTGTCATGGCAGTGAAAGATGTACTGGTTTCTCAGTTTGTACTGCAATAAAACATTGTGACCCTGTGATCAAATATTTCAGTATTGCTTAGCGATAAAAAAAAATTACATACATAGTGTAGAAGCAGCCAATTCATCTTTATTAGGGATGGAAAGGAAGGATTTAGCTCAGTTTGGCCCCATCCCCTTCCTCACAGGGTAGAGGTCTCCCCCTCTCCACATGCACAGTAGGTTTAGCTAACAAATGGGTAACATTCCTTCTCTTCTACCAGGGCCATCTATCTCAACATGCCAAGAATTGGTAGGGAGCGTCTAATTTTGATTTTTGCTTTTGGGTGTCCTTTCCTCTATGTACACACCTGTCCTACAACATGCAACCAACAATCACCGGTATTACAGTATACAGCAGTGATCATACGATATTCATAAATCTCAACGCGCATCATTAAATATTGCAAATTACACTGGCATTGAAAAGGTTAAATACTTAACAATACAAATTGATAGCATTCAAGTAATCTAAATGGGTGCAGGGGGAGAAGAGTCGTTTATTTTATAGCAAGCAAATTACTTCGATTATACAGTGTGCAAATTTCTACGTGGGATTCCATGAGAGAGGCCAGACCCGGAACAGCCCTCCATAAACTTCTTCATAATTCATTCATGAGAAAGATGTTTTCTAATTCATCCAGTGCTCATTAGTACACAATTAGTGGAACGCACTTAAAGGGAGAGTGGGGAATGCTCGCTATGAATACCCGTTCAGATTACAGACTCGCTGTGGATTTATAGAATGGATGTAGAATTAATCTCCGTACAAAATGGCAGAAAATGCTAATTAACGATTCCTTGTGGCAGAAACATACACTTTCTGCCTTTAAGGAAAGTAAAATGAGAAAATAATTAAACCATAAGCCGCTTCTCTTCCTTACAATTCAGCTCGTTCGGTTACATTCAGACCAGTCAAGGGAAGCCAAGAATAATAAGACACTTTATTTTGGATACTGAACTCATGGAAGGATACTAAATTAATAAAATATAGTTGAGGATATGACTTTTACATGGCTCTATGTGTCCCTGATCTCTTTCCTATGTTTAACACTTTGAAAACTTATTGTGACTTATTCATCATGAAGTACAGGAGGCAAAAATGTGGCACAATTGAAGTTAAGACTCGGTTATATTGCTATAGATGTAGCAGAGCCACGTTTATGTTTTGCACACTGCGCGTCAGATCAGAAATATGTTATTCTGTAGATTCAGAGGTTAATATGTATTTTTTTTTTGCCTGAGGGGGAAAGTGTACTGGTTCCCCCTTTTCCTGGTTAAATTTGGGATGAGAGCAATTAAAATCTACATGTGGTGCACTATGGGTGTTTTACAATGTAAACCGTGCCTTTATATACTGGTCACACCTTTCAATGCAGTCTAGATTGTATTAGAATACATATATTTTCCAATGCATTTCTGCCTGTGAAATGTAAAATGCACAGGCAGCTGTTAGGGCATAGATCGGGCATGCCCTAACGGAGGATCACACAGGACAGCCCTGAGTGGCTTTAACCCAGGGCTATTCCTTAAAACCTTCAGCCCTGGTGATCGCTATCAACAGGACATACGATCATACGATCCTGAACAGACCCCCCCCTCCCTCCCTTGTGATGCCCCGATCGCTATTGGAAACGACTGAGATACGAGTTTTCGGTGCTCTTTTTGACTGTCTCTCTCAATTCTGGACAGTCCCGGAAAATTCACTACAGTTGACCACTATGTACAATGCCCCCTGTACTAGCGCCACACTACCCTTGTAGCGAGCACAACAATACACTACATTTAACTTTCAGCTGCACTACATACTCACTGATGTAGCGCCGTCTCTCGTCTTCTTCAGGTGTGTTCTCTCATCTGCATGGGATCTGCGAAGACGGCACAATGACATCATCGCATCGCCTTCGCAGAACCCGTGAAGACTAGAGACCACAACTGAAGAAGACGGCGCTGCATCGGTGAGTATGATGCCGATAGCCAGCAATGGAACTAGTAGTTCCCTTGCCAATCCCCATGTCACAGATTCATTTTTAACGGTTGTTACATGTATTGACAGCCGTTAAAAACCGAACCATTGACTCCATTAACATGTCCCATTTTTTGACAGCCTATATTCACGGGCCTTTAAAAAAAACGGCTGTGTGAATACACCCATAGAACATCATTCACCAGCGTTCTGAAAACGATCATTTTTAACTGTCGTGTGAATGTAGCCTAACATTTTTTGATATTTTAAGCTGAAGTGTTATATATTTATGCTGCCCTGTCTGATTTTAGCATTCTGTCTCTTATTAGGCAACGTGCTATAGTTTCGGAATATTTAGCAGTGATACTTGCCATGCACCTGGTCAGCGCTGCAAACTTGAGTCCAAATATATTCATATAATCATGCTGCCCCGCCTCCCCCCGCCGCATTTGAGCCATTGATTGACACTTTTCCCTATCTAAGGCCTCTCTAGATGGCTTGAGCATAGAGGACACAGCCCTTCGGCATATAATGCACCCAACTCAATTGGCATGCCATAACTTGGACTCTCTGGTACAGTGCTGGATGAAGAAGCTGCTGATATCAATGTTGCAGAGTCCATATAGAGTGGTCCCTCAAATTACAATATTAATTGGTGCCGGGGTGACAATAGAAAGTTGAAAATATTGTTACTTGAGACTTTAACTCTATGGAAAACTAGGAATTGGTTCCAAAGCCTCCAAAATGTCAACCACAAATAAGAAAAAAATATGATTTAGCAGATAACTAATACAGATAAAGCAAGTTCTTACCTATAAAAGTCAGAAATATTGTAGCTGCTGGAGGTAAATCACTTTCTACGATGAGGACAGGAGCTTCTTCATGAGCCGGTACAGTACACAGTGTACCAGAAATATAACATGGGGCCATCCTCACCTGGAGTCCAAAGGAGCAACTCATTCTGGCGCAGGTAAAGAGAAGTACAGGACATGGGAGGCACTACTAGACAGCCAATCAGGGCATGCACTGCATTACCATGGGTGTTTAACCAGTAAAATGCCCATACTGATTGGTTGTATGTTCCAGCCAATAACACGCGCCCGAGATCCAGACCTTTTGTGGCATTGTATGTTGTATGTGGTTTCAAGTTACAATTGAGAATATTGTAACCTGAGACCATAGTAACTTGAGGGACCACTGTATGTACAATCAGGCAACATTGAAACCTGTGACTTTTCTTATCCTACAAAGTGTCTTGTAACCCTTGCTCCAGGCATCAGTGTGAACCCAACGAGTGGATTCCCATTGATGTTGCTTTTACAGGTCTCAATGAACTATTCAATATTAGTTTTTTATGGAAACCCGTTTAATAAATAGCAGACCTCTGAGAGACCCAAGTGGATTAAAGGGTCCAAAACAGTTGAACTAGTATTGATATGATCAAAATTAAAGTGCTGAAAAAGCATTGTACATTCATTGTAAAATAGCTAAGTTACATGAAGGTGCTTACACATGTATCAACAATATACACCTCTGTATACCGATGTTACATTTTGAATTATTGCTCATATGTGCCTACAAACATACAGGACAATCTCATTCATAGAGCATATATAATTTGTCAGCTCATACTAGAATACGCATATATTTATCCAAGCACACAGCCCTGTGCCATCCTCCAGAGTAGGCGAAATCTATCATCAGTCATCAATCGCTCCTATTCTCCAGATCTTTCCCAAAGGGAACAATTAAAAGCACTAATTATTCACAGGCTGTTCTGACATGCATTGCCTGACCTTGCCACCTACATTTCTGATACCCTCCAGCAAATTGCTCATGAGCTGAACAAATATATGGGCAGACAGAAAATTAGTGTCTCCATTGTCAGAAATAAATATACATACATGCACACAGCTGAAGAACAATTAACATGCAGATATAATTTGCAATGACTTTGAACTGTGCTTTCTGTTGATAGAAGGACAAAACTTGTTCTGCACGACATCAAAACCTACTGTATAGAACATCTAATGAAAATATGTTTTATTCCACACTATTCAACTATGTAGGAAAGTGGTCAAGGGGCTACAGAGTTGTAACATACAACAGTTATTACCCATTTATTGGTAAGAGGTTGACTAATCATAGTTGACCCCTCTAATATAATCACTGCTGGTCTAGCTCCCAAGACCCATGGCAAATGTATACATGAGGGGGAAATGTAGTATTACATTATGGCCATTTTAACCCATTGGTGGGCCCAGTGCAAAGATTTCATGAGTACCCCGCTTTCTGATAATTTTCATACCTTCCAACATTTTACACTGGGAATGGCACAACTAACTACCACCAACTCTTGTCTCACGTACTATATTGTATATAGAACTAGTACAGCAGTATAAGTATGGAATGGGCTTAGGCGCTGACTCCACTCCATAAGAATTTGGTGTCAGCTGAGTATTACAGATGCCCGACTAATATCCAGTTCACAAAGCCGATGCCGGTATAAGTAATAATAATAAATAATAATTGCCTACAAAAAACATTAAGTAATTGCAGTCGATGTTATAAAATCTATATTTTTTTTAAATACTCACCTTTTAAATTTCCCTGCGGTTCCAGCGACGACGGTCCGGTGGTCTTCCCTGACCTGCAGCCAATCGAGGCCCATGTTTGGCTGCAACAGTCACATGAATTATGTACGTGATATCATCGCTAAAGGATAGGCGGGGACCATCAAAACTTTGGCGCTGGAGCGGTAAGGGGATTTAAAATGAGTAAAGTTTTTTTTTTATATAACCTATTATTTTTATTTTTTAGTCTGGTCTTTGCTCTGATGAGGGATCCAGAGTCACAGGGGGCACTGTGTGGGGCACTATGTACAGATGGCATTGTGTGGGGCAGAATCTGCAGATGGCACTGTGTGTGGCACTGCCTACAGGAAGCACTGTGTGTGGCACTGTCTACAAGGGGCACCCGGGTCTGGCATGTTAGTACTCCCATTAAGCCCTGTCAGAGGCCTTTAAAACTACACTACACTGCAATACATATGTATTGAAGTGTATTGTACAGCGATCAAATGATCGCATGTTCACGTCCTCTAGTTGATAAAAAATAAATGTAAAAATAAGTTTGATATTGTTTCTAAAGTTAAAAATAAAATATTTTTCCCATAAAATAATGTAAACAATAAAAAATAAACATTATTGGTATAACCCCTTCTGTAAAAGTAAAAAATATTATAATATAAAGTTATTTATCACCTCACGAAAAATTGGAAGTGATGAAAAAGTCCAAAATGATACCAATAATAACTACAGCTTGCCCCGCAAAAAGAAACTCACCACTCCAGCGACAGGAAAAAAGAAAAAGTTATGTATCTCAGAACAGGGGCGTAGCTAAAGGCTCATGGACCCCGATGCAAAAGTTATTATTGGGCCCCCCCCGCAAACTTCTCATGGCCGACGGTCCACAGCTTTCAGCTGCATCGCTGGGTCTCCCAAGTGACCCAACAATTCAGCACTAGCAGCCGGGGCGTCACTAAGGACTTAAAATGTCAGGGGAAATAGCCCCAATACATATGTGTCTGCCCAAAAAAAATGCGTGTATAGGAGACAGCATAGCATATCTATAGCACTACGACCCTATAAACTATGGATAGGATTAGATACAGTGGCTCAGCAGACAGTATCACACATGATAGGATTAGATACAGTGGCTGAGCAGACAGTATCACACATGATAGGATTAGATACAGTGGCTGAGCAGACAGTATCACACATGATAGGATTAGATACAGTGGCTCAGCAGACAGTATCACACATGATAGGATTAGATACAGTGGCTGAGCAGACAGTATCACACATGAAAGGATTCGATACAGTGGCTGAGCAGACAGTATCACACATGATAGGATTAGATGCAGTGGCCCAGCAGACAGTATCACACATGATAGGATTAGATACACAGCTCCGCAGACAGTATCACACATGATAGGATTAGATATAGGGCCCAGCAGACAGTATCACACATGATAGGATTAGATACAGTGGCTCAGCAGACCGTATCACACATGATAGGATTAGATACAGTGGTTCAGCAGACAGTATCACACATGATAGGATTAGATACAGTGGCTCAGCAGACAGTATCACACATGATAGGATTAGATACAGTGGCTCAGAAGGCAGTATCACACATGATAGGATTAGATATAGGGCCCAGCAGACAGTATCACACATGATCGGATTAGATACAGGACTCAGCACGCTGACATTGCGGCTACAGCGCTGGACCCAGGAAAGGTAAGAATAATAATTTTGCTTCTTTATGTGTTACTAATTATTTTTGTGTGTTTGTGTTTTTTTACAGGTTCGGTTGTTGGACTTCGGATACGAGGACTTCAATGACGGCGTTTTTTTATTCTCAATAAAATGGTTAATGGGGGTTGTGTTTTTCTATTTCAATAAAATATTTTTTTCTATGTGCTTGTATCTTTTTAAACTTTATTATCACCGCCTTAGTAATGGCCGCTGGCTGATTGACAACCTCCATTACTAAGGCGGGGCTTAATGTTAGACGGTGCAAAGGCCAACACTAACCCCCATTATTACCCCGGTACCCACCGCCACCAGGGGTACTGGGAAGAGCCAGGTACGAACCAGTACCCGTCCATCTGTAGTGACGGGCAGGCACCGGGGCGGCCGCAGGCTGGTAGTAATAGGCTGGGGAAGGCCAAAAACAGTGGCCCTTCCCACCCTGGTAATGCTGCCTACTGCTGCTGTGTTGTATCTGGCTGGTTATGAAAATTGGGGGGGACCCCACATCGTTCTTTCCAATTATTTTTTATTTTATTTTTTTTAAATGACGTGGGGTCCCCCCCCATTTTTCATAACCAGCGAGATACAATAAAGCAGCAGCAGGCAGCATTACCAGGGTGGGAAGGGCCACTGTTTTTGGCCTTACCCCTCCTGATACTACCAGCCTGCGGCCACCCCAGTGGCCGACCATCACTACAGATGGTCAGGTACTGGATGGTACCCGGCTCATCCCAGCACCCCTGGTGGCGGTGGATACCGGGGTAATAATGGGGGTTAGTGTTAGCCTCTGCACCGGCTAACACTAAGCCCCGCCTTAGCAAAGGATGCTGTCAATCAGCCGGCGGCAATTACTAAGGCGGTAGTAATATAGTTTAAAAAAAACCACAAAGACATAGAAAAAATATTTTATTGAAATAAAAAAAAAAACCCACACAACCCTCATTAACCATTTTATTGATAATTTTAAAAAAAGCCGTCATCGAAGTAGTCCTGGAATCCGACGTAGTCCAACGACCGAACCTGCAAGAAAACACACAAAAAAACGGTTTAGTAACACTTGTTAGCCTTAGATACAGAGCCCATGTGTGATACTGTCTGTGGGACCCTGTATCTAAGCCTACCACAAGGTAGGCTTAGATACAGGGTCCAGCAGACAGTAATCTTATACAGTATAAGATTACTGTGTGCTGGGGCCCTGTATCTAAACCTACAGTGTGGTAGGCTTAGATACAGGGTCCCACAGACAGTATCACACATGGGCCCTGTATCTAAGCCTACCATGTGATTGGCTTAGATACAGGGCCCAGCAGACAGTATCACACAATCTGTGATCCTGTCTAATGGGCCCTCTAAGCCTGCTACATCGTAGGCTTAAAGGGGTTGTGCAGTCCCTAAACATTGATGGCCTATCCTCAGGATAGGCCATCAATAGCTGATGTGTCGGGGTCCGTCTCCCGGGACCCGCCAATTAGCTGTTTTGAAGGGGCCGCAGCACTCGTACGACAGCTGCTTCCCCTTAATTTCACTACTCGCTCACACTGTGAATCGCCGACACCGATTCATAGTGTGACCGGAATGAAGGGGAAGCAGCTCTCGTACGAGTGCTGCGGCCCCTTCAAAATAGCTGATTGGCGGGTCCCGGGAGTCGGACCCCGCCAGTCAGGGCTACTAATCTTACCTTCCTCTTCAGCCACGGCGGAAGTTCTGTTCTCTCGATGTTGTGCACGTCGCATAGCGCTGTGACGTCATGCGCTGCGCACAGCGCTTGACGTCAGGACCTCCGCTGCGATCCGGAACCAGGAAGGTAAGTAAAGTCTGTTACTATAGTAACAGGGGCCCGCAGCCCCAGTTACTATAGTAACTTTTTATTGATGTGGTGCGGGGGGCTGTGGGCCCGGTCGCAATTGCGACCGCTGCGACCCCTATAGCTACGCCAGTGGCCATCATTATGACACTCCGTTTGGATGTTTGTAAACAGAAAAGCACGTGGTGCTTTTCTGTTTTCATTCATACTTTTCACTGCTGTTGCGCGAATCACGCGCGTCCCACGGAAGTGCTTCCGTGTGGTGCGCGTGATTTTCACGCACCCATTGACTTCAATGGGTACGTGATGCGGCGCGAAATCCACACAAAGAACGGACATGTTGTGAGTTTTTCGCAGCGGACTCACGCTGTGTAAAAATCACGCACCTGTCTGCACGGCCCCATAGACTAATATAGGTCCGTGCGATGCGCATTAAAATCACGCGCGTTGCACGGACGTATATCCCGTTCGTCTGAATAAGCCCTAACCCTAATGTTTTTATGCATCTTGTACTACTTTTAAGCAATCTTCGAATTTGTGATATGAATGGTGTGGTTTGCTGCAAGTTTCATAATCGCGGCAAAACCACGCCATTTTTGCCACGATAACGAAAATCGCGGCAAAACGCACGGTGAATTAAAAAACTTAACAAACCCTACAGGATTTGGGGTCAGGAGAGACAAGTAAAGAAGAGACAATGAGGGATGCAGGGAGAGAGGGGGTTAAGGAAGCGCTCACCAGGACCTGAGAGGTGGACGGGGCTTCTCTTCTGCCGACTCTGCTGCTGCTGCTATACTGTGGTAGAAGGACCTGATCGGTGGGCGTGGCTTCTGTTCCTCAAAGGCGAATCAGGTCACATGGGCATGACGTCATTAAAGGTCCTTTAGAAAACGGCATCTGTCCAGCTTTAATGCTGCTTATGCAGCGTTTTTACATAAGTAACCTCACGAAAATGTGGTGGGGGTGCCGTGGGCCTCCCAGGCTTCGGGGCCCGGTCGCAATTGTGACCGCTGCTACCCCTATAGCTACGCCACTGCTCAGAATATGGCGACACAGAACTATTTTTTTTAACAAATTGTTTTCATTTGATAAAAGTAGAACAAAAAAGAGTGGGTAAATACATACAGTGAGCTGTTGTGGATATTAAACTATTTAAATGTCTCACGTCTTTTAAGGAAGCTTTCTCTAGGTCAATTCACTTAGATTAATTCTATCACAACAGAAAAGGAATGATTCTTTGTAGTTACAGTAGTAAAACGAGAAGAGAAAAGTTCAATCTTCAAAGAAGAATAGTGTAATACTCTTAATTAAAAAAGAAAAAAAAAACACATATGGAGAATTAAATAGATCTGTATATAAATTATTTTGCCCCAGGAATTTGCAATCTATGTACGGTGTTTATCCCGCTTTTCCAGTTATGTCGTTTTTTTATACTATTTTCTAACTTTAAAAAAAAAAAAAGAGCGAATTCAAACTTTTACTATAATTCCCTTCCATAATCCAATATCTAGGCTCTTTATATTATAATCTTCTGCACAACTGAATGGTGAATCCTAGTAATTTCATTCTGCACAGTATCGTCTTTCAGCCATAAAAAGGACCAGAGAATGTGCTGCGTTGGGAGTCATATATTTTTTTTTTTCTGCAGACTTTACAGAAATTAATATTTTTAACTACCGGCAATGAAAATAAAATAAATAAATAATGAACAGAAGGAGAAATCTGTTTTGTGTTATCTAAAATTAATTTGCTTAGGATTTTTACGCGAGAGAATCAGACGATGCTGATTATATTATGGCTCATAAACTATTGCCTTGTGCAAAACTTAATTAAAACCAACAGATCTTGTAGCCATGGGTGCCGAGATAAATGCTACCACGTATTTGGACACCAAGGATAGATTCAGTGCCAATTGCTACATATACGAATGGTACCATACAGCTGTTGTTTTAATAGACTGACAGCGTGGGGCTGAAGGGTAGACGACATCCGAATTAGTCATCTCAATATGGATGATGTCCATCGCAAAAAATACTGCTCTAAGTCGAGATGGAATAAGGCACATGTATTACCAGAGATACCACACCAGGCAAGGATATATTTTACCGTTAACGAATGTGGAAATTAAAATGTAACGGTAATTCCACGTATGTTGCAAATTCACACTGTGTGATCTGAACCATAGGTCGGTGCGAATTAGGAAGCTTACCATTGTTGAGCTGGGAAGACAGGGAGATCTTGGGAGACAGGGCTGGACTGGCCCACCAGAGAAACAGAGGATCCGCTGGTGGTGCCAAGCTCTGACACAATAATGGGGTCCTGTCACAACAGGCACATGATGTCCAGCATATGGCAACCCTATCTGGAGCTGACGTTGGAGCTCTGGGATTTCAAGCCCCATTGTACGATATGCTAGAACTACAGCTTCATGATTGCAAATTCGCCCATCAGCAAATTGCCAGCAAAGTGAATTTTTACAGATTTGCTTGTTTTTAATTAAACATTTTCTACCATCTATATGTGTAGACTGAAGTGTGGCGAATGATCGCAAAAAAAGGTAGAAAGGTTGCGTTATAAGAAAGTGGAATTCCTGCGTCTATTGATAATAGCCATTACAGAAATATGCATTTAGTACCAACAAAACCATTTATTTGTGCATTACTTTCATCAAAAGAAGGATTTTTTCATATCCCAAGGCCATTTCTTGAATGCTGAGCCGAGAACATAAAGAACATGCTTACTCTCAAGGACTATTCAATGTAAAAGGGATACATCATCATTAGTTTGGAGTACTGTTACGTTCTTTACATTTTCGAATAAATATAAGGTATACATTTGGTTAATAAAAACGACATAGACATTTATCGTTCAACAAGATTTTCTGAACATCTGTTTAACATAGAAGTGCACGTATGTAATAACACACATAAGGAGGTTAGCTGCTCTGAGAAAGGTAAAGTGCAATAGATTACTTGTGCTGTACATATTGCCATACGGACAAGGCTTTATATTATCCATAATATAACATATATACAAATTGAGTAACCAGGGAAGGGTGGAGGAGCAGAAAGGATAAAGTGGGGTTGTACAGACGCTCGACAGAAGAAGTACATTACAGAGGCTCTGTCACCAGATTTTGCAACCCCTATCTGCTATTGCAGCAGATAGGCGCTGCAATGTAGATCACAGTAACGTTTTTATTTTTAAAAAACGAGCAGCAGATGCTGCTGCAGAATCAACTGTAGCCTCTGGTGCCGATGTGGCCGACACGATGCAGGACCTGTGAGTGACGTCACAGATCTGCACTGTCAGAAGCTGGGCGTTCTGAAGAGAAGTGGATGATACTTCTCATCAGAACGCCCAGCTAGTAAAAGTAGTAAACACGCCCCGATGTACACACATAATACACACCCACTTGGACTTTTACTTTTAAACACACCCACTTGGACTTTTGCAAGCCTCATTTGCATAACTACAAAAATGGTCATAACTTGGCCAAAAATGCTCGTTTTTTAAAAATAAAAACGTTACTGTAATCTACATTGCAGCACCTATCTGATGCAATGGCAGATAGGGGTTGCAAAATCTGGTGACAGAGCCTCTTTAAAGAACCCTGACATGGCCTATTAGGCAAAAGCTTATGGCAGTGTTTATCGATTAGCTTTTATTATATTTTTTTAGGGGGGTGCAAAAAAACAGCAATACCACCTTTTGTTTTTTGTTTTTTTCCCCCTATTTTTACTGTTTCACTAAAAACAATAAAAATTCATAAAAGCATTAAATACAGTAGTGGAAAACAGACATATATGCGATGAAAAGTATATATGCTGATGTAATATAATCATTCACAACTCACCAATATGGTAAAGGACAAAAACACGCTGTACAGAGCGATCGACGGACAGCACTCAAGGAGGCATCCCTGGTGTCATGGCATATGTCTGTTTTCCTACTGTATTTAATGTTTTTATGAATTTTTATTGTTGTTCAATTGCTGTGAAATTTTTTTTTTCAAATTCTCGATTTACATCAATACTTTGAATTCCATTTAGCTACATCAGTTACATCATTTATGTCAGTGATCTTGAACAATTTTTCTATTCATCTTTTCTCCCCCAGTATAATCTCATTGTCTTTTGGCAGTGTTTACGTGTCACCTAACCTTTGATCTTTGACCCCCTACTTTGGCGTTTTTTTTCCTTGTTTTAGAAAAAATTTAATTGTATTAAGCTGTGTATATATATCCCTGTCATTTGCTTGTATTTTAATAGCCTGATGAAGACGCCGGTCCGGCGTTGAAACGTGTAGCTTGTCTCTCTATTCCTT
This sequence comes from Rhinoderma darwinii, assembly GCF_050947455.1. Lineage (NCBI taxonomy): Eukaryota > Metazoa > Chordata > Amphibia > Anura > Rhinodermatidae > Rhinoderma > Rhinoderma darwinii. Next base: position 356,231,401 of record NC_134689.1, read on the forward strand.
TATACAATAAACCATGGACATTGTTAATTTCAATCTACATTAACAGCAGCACCATTGTGGTACTTTTTTGACTCTTTTTTCCAAACAATTATCCACCGGCAACATCTCTTGGTTGTTGCACACCGGACCAGGCAGCAGCTGTTTGTGCTATAGTGCACCTTTTACCAAAAGTGTTGTACCTGCCAGTATTTAACACTTACAAGGTGAGCACTATCTGTGTTTATCTTGCTCTCTCTCTGTACCATGTTAATCTGCACTATGTGGCACCGTGTCTCTTTTTCTCTGTTTTAGCTCTTTAGGATCAAGGTGACATGATTGTTATTTTATGCTGATTTGCTCTTAGTACTCAATTTTTCCCAATTTCCAAATCCTCACCTACCTTTTTGCTGGACCATCAATGGCACCTAAACACTATAAATAAATAAATATGCATTGCTGCTGAATCTACTTACAATAGTGAGGTACTTCGCACACATTTTGATCAAATTGTGTGAGCCCACCCGCCACGAGAAGGCAACCTGTATGAGGTGGGTCCCTACACTGCTCATACACCCACAACTGGGACTAAACCTACATATACTTGGGGATGGTAGAAACCAGCATTGGACTAATTAAAATCACCCAGGGCAAAATGGGAGGA